>NC_136408.1:60667788-60822788 GCF_051521515.1 Lactuca serriola
CAAATAACATTGTTTTCGAACTAAGTAAAGTACAAAGTTTATTTATAAAATGATAACGATTCTGATCAAATCAATGATAACTGAAGTCTATTTTTTTTTTCTTTTTCTTTTTGGTTTAGAAAGTTTACCTAATATAATATGTCGGAAAAAAATAAAAAAAATAAACGGGTCAATAAAAATGTCCATAACGAATGATATTATTAAAAATCCACATACGTTAATAAAAAGTTAATGGGCCAACCTTATCTTATCCATCCGGGAATCTTTAGATTTAATGGTAGAAGTTTTTCATCATGTTTATATTCAATTTTTAAAACAAGTTTGGACGGTTGGACCCGTGGGTTCAACTGGTTGAACGAGAAATCGATCATGTCTTCAGTTCAGTCGAATTAAAAAAAAAAAAAAACCAATTATTATGGAACCAAAATAGAATACATAGGGTTACAGTGATCATTCATTAAAAATAAGTTATATGATTATATAAAAAAAATTACTGACTCAAGTCTCAAAATTTGTAATAAACGGGCCATTGTATGTATCAACGGGTCAATCCATTAAAAGTTAAAACGTTATTCAAAGTTTGGGTTTTGAAATTGAACATAAACCGCCTTTACATTCTTCCCCTCAATCCGCATGTATTGATTCTCATCTTCAAGATCGCCTATAACACAATCATCGTCTGGTGACTCTATTCGGCAGAACGACCACGACCACGACCACGACCATAACTGCAGCTTCGATTCTACATTCTCCGGTGAAGGTTCTTTCCTCTGCTTCCGCCCAACGTCTCCTCTTCCAATAACAAGTAATTCTGAATTCCTCTCAATCTTTCGGGAACTTCTACATCGTCGATTCCTCCAATGTTTCCCGATTTATTTATTCCTGATCTATAAACTAGAATCTTGCTATTCAGAATTTAAGTTATATGTTATTTTAAACTTGTTACACTGAATTTGAAGCTGATTGCTGAAAAACCCTAAGTTTGAATCTGAAACCCCCAATTGCTTTTTGTCTGTAACCTACAGTAGATAAATAGTAAATTCTTCTGGTATCTTAGTTATGGAATCCATTGTGTTTACTTATGGTATTGGATAATCATTGCAGTCGTAAACATGCCTAAGGTGAAGACAAACCGCGTGAAATACCCCGAGGGCTGGGAACTCATAGAGCCAACTCTTCTCGAATTACAGGCAAAGATGAGAGAAGGTAAAACTCCCTCGAAAATTGCAGTAATTTCATTATCTGATCACATTGATATGCAACTACTTCACTTTCTGCAAATTCCAAAAGGCTATAATGCTCTTAAAATCTTAACACCAATATCTTCTTTTTCTTCCCTTTTTATATGGACAGCTGAGAATGATCCACATGATGGGAAGAGAAAATGTGAGACCCTGTGGCCAATCTTCAAAATTGCACACCAGAAAAGTCGCTATGTCTTTGATCTTTATCATCGTAGGAAGGAAATTTCTCCAGAACTGTATGAATTTTGCTTGGATCAAGGATATGCTGATCGTAACATCATTGCAAAATGGAAAAAGGCAAGAACGATAACTGATTTTCTATTTAGTTTTTTCCCTTCATTTTCATGATTGTTAAAATCTATCTATGTCTTTGAAATTATATGAATGTTGTTTTTGTAACCACAATGACAATGCATGATTTCAGGCTGGATATGAAAGACTTTGCTGTTTAAGATGCATTCAACCACGTGATCACAACTTTCAAACAACATGTGTTTGTAGAGTGCCTAAACATCTGAGGGAGGAAAAGGTGATAGAGTGTGTGCATTGTGGGTGTAAAGGCTGTGCTAGTGGAGATTGATCACTTATTTTGTACCAAATTGAACGTTTCTTAAGTAATCTTGATGCTTTTGTGTTTGTTATTATACTTTTAGACAAACATTTGGGTCTAAAATGACCTTGCTATGTACTGTTATGTGCTTCTTGATGTTTTCTCTTAGTTAAAAGTTTGAACATTCATTTTTAAAAAGACCCTTTTATTTGACAAAAAGTTTATTTTGGACCAAAATTTTCCGTTTTAGCTTCATAATTCGTTTGTTCATGTTCTTGCTATTTTTATGGTGTTCTTGGTGGAGGTTTGATTTTGTATGTGTTTGCTAAATATGGAAAGAAAAGGTTCTTCAATTAGCCAACTCGTATAGATTTATATAAATGTTTTTGCATATACTAATTTACGACTAAAGGTTATCTGTCTGCAAACCTAAATGGAATTTATTATAAAAGATTTCGTCTATGAACATGTGGATAGCAAAGGTTTGGTTTCTATTAATTTGAAGACCGATGTCTTTTCAAAGGTGAAACCAAACCCAATTTTAGGAGTTCTATATCTTCTCGATTTAATTCTCTTCGTCCTTTATGGTTTCTTTCTTAATTTCATTTTGACTTTATTGGTTGTGGATTTTAGACTTCACCCAAGAACTGGTACAACTTCATGTTTCAAACTAGTTACTTGAATTTTAGATTGATTCTTCAACTTTCAACGTATGAAAATCACATTGCATAGTATATATTTTGCAGTTAAACAATAAAGCACATGGAACAAACAACAAATATACCCTAACAACATTAGAACACCTAAGAAAAATATATTTTAAGTTTTTAACCTTAAAATTGAATATGTTTTTGACAAATTTTCCGTGTTTTACTAGAGTTTTCATTTCAGACTATTTTTAAAATATTATTTAACAACAAAAACCTATGAAACTAACGTGATTGTTTGATAGTGAAAATGTATTCCATCTGTATAAATAGTACAACCGAGTATACATTATTTACAATAAGGACCCTATACAATACAATATAAATAAATAAACATAAACTAACACTAATGCTTAAACTGTTACGATAGTCTAGAAATAACTGTGTACGAAGTCACTTTGTAAAAATATCAGCAAACTGATAAGCAGATGGAACATGTAACAAACGCTCTTGACCAATACCAATGTGTTTCGTAACAAAATGCTAGTCTATTGCCACATGTTTGGTTCGTTGGTGCTGAATCGGGTTAGAAGCGAAGTACACGACACTACATTATCATGGAAGACGACTGCAGTATGAGATAGGAGACACGACAGTTCAAGAAGGAGGTTGCGAAGCCAAACAACTTTTGCACAAACATTAGCTACCTTTGTACTCGGCTTCAACACTAGGCCGAGAAACAACGTGTTGATGCTTAGAAGACCAAGAGATAAGGTTATCCCCAAGACAGACACAAAACACAGAAGTGGAACGACGAGTTTGAGGACAATCAACTCAATCAACACCAGAATAAGAAACCAAACGATCGAAATGAGACGGACGTATGTTAAGACCACGAGACATGATACCCTAAAGGTAGCGAGGAATACGCTTGAGAGCAAAGAAATGAGGTTCACGAGGATAATGCATATAAAGACATATTTGTTGAACCGCATATGCAATATCTGGACGAGTGGAAGTAAGATATTGACGAAGACAACATGTCTGTTGTGAGCGAAGATGGGTTGACCGTGAGGCTGTTGTTGGACCAAGAAAGCAGATTGGGCCGACTACATGGGCCGAGACGGATGGAGATGGGACGTTGGGCTAGGAGGGGTGAACATCGGTTGGGCTTAAGGCGCTCTATAGGTTACTAGACTGAACATGGATGAGCCGAAAGGAGCATGTTGTTAGTACTGTGCAGCGCTAAAGACATAAGCTTGTCGAGGAGCTTGAAAAAAATTCGGATTTGATGGTTGTTGTCTAAGAACACCTGCATAATGAGATTGTTGACCCACAAGATTTCCTGGAAGCAATCAGATTGTTATTCCAAAAAAAATAAAAACTTGTGAAATAAAAGAGAACAAAATACTAATGGAAAGCTTATAGCAGGTAGGGATGTGCTTCGAGCCGGAACCGACCCAAATAACCCGAAACCCGAATTGGATGAAAAGTGGGAACCGAAACCTGGACTGATTATACTAATACAGACCAGTTCGGTTCGGATAATACGGGTTTCAGTTCGGTTATTAACCCGAAAGGACCAAAATAACCCAAATAAACCGAAATCGTCCGAATAACCCAAATAAGGAAATTTTATATCTAGTTCAAGAAAAAATATTAATTAATATTTTTTTCTTGAACTAATTATAGAATTTCCTTATTTGAGTTATTCGGGCCATTTCGGTTTATTTGGGTTATTTTGGTCATTTCTGTTTATTTGGTTTATTCGGTTCAAGTGACTATTCACTTTTTCAGATTGGTCTTTTTGGCCCGATTAAACCTTTATCTGGGTAACCCAATCCGAATAACCCGAAACCCGAATTGGGCAAAAATAGATACCCGAGAACCGACCCAAATAAGTTATTCGGTCATAATTCGGGTCGGTCCGGTCTGGGTTTCGATTTCAGTTCGGGTATTCGATCCAAAGGCACATCCCTAATTGTAGGCGTACGGAGTACTCATCGTTGAACACCGGATGAAGATGACGATATCAAAATAGTAGGAACAGAAAGAGTTAATCGACTGGTGATGTTTGTTCAGCAGATATAGGATCACAAGTGGGTGGAGGCAGCAAACATAATGAACCCAACAAGTAGCGATGATGAACTTAACATTCTTGGAACGCACAAGGGTAAGGCTACGATGCTTGGAACAAAAACTTGGAAGACACTAGAAAAAAAATCGTACGTATCAATGTGGAGGGATATGGATGCGGCTTGATACCATGTTTGATGGTGAAAATACCCGTTAGGGTTTTTGTGTATATATAGTAGATCCGAATATACAACACTTACAATAAGGACCCTATATAATACAAGATAAATAAATAAACATAAATAAGAACCCTATATTATACAAGATAAATAAATAAACATAAACTAACAGTGATCATCGAAATACTAATAACAATTAAAACTAATATGTAGCACTGTAAACTAGCGCAAATAAATAGATCGGGTTCAAAAGTCGGTCCGAATGAAAACTAAGTTGCAACATGATAGTTGCCGTATTCCGGATTTTATAAATAAATAGAGGGATCACATAAACGATATTGGGTTGCAAATCACTCATTTTAGATTAAGTTGTCAAATATGTAAACAAACAAAACCTTAACACATTTTTTATAATCCTGAAAATCATATTATGAAATATCCCTTCTTATGGGTTTGAGGTTTTCAGCCATATGGTTTCGACCAAACTCTATTTGGACCCAATTTGGTTAAGCCTGAGATCAGGCTTTCATTAGCCCTAAATACGTGAGATGGTATAAAGGATTTCCTAGAGAAATAGTTAGTTGTGAGATCATTAATAAATACAATTAAGGTATAATTACTTGTAGTCTTGTATGGAATTATAAATCCGTTCAGCTAAAGGTGTAGTCCTAAATAAAATTAAATGCATATGCGTTCAACGTTTTATTAATGTTTTAAAAATAACTCAAAGTGATGGGCAAATTGTTTGAATGGAACAAATGTAGTCCTAAATAAAATTAAAGGCATATGCGTTCAACGTTTTATTAAATTATTATATTATATTTCAATTGTAACTCTAGGTGATAGTTTTAATATATTAACCTAACAATTAGTCTAGTTGGTCAAATTTTATTTCAAACGTGTCAAATGAGTATAAGATAAAAGAATTTGTTAAAAATTAAAGGCATCCAATGATCCAAAGTTGTATAAAATGTTCTTAATGTATGTAACCATCGAACTTATTTTTTCAACAAAAAATATTCACAATATATTAATAAATAAACTAAAATGAGTGAAGCCAACAAGTAGCGATGATGATGAATAAATATGTGCGGTCGTTACCTTCTACCTAGTGGGATTTGATGGTGAATGGTGGATTTACAGTTCTTGCAGAAAAGGGAGATTTGCAAATTCTTCGGGGAAAACTCCTTTCAAGTTCATTTTTTAATTTATTATTGTTTTTATGCAGTAATAAGCACGAACGATTCTATATTGAAAGATTTGTAACATGGAGAAATTAGAGAATTAGAAGAGATATGTAATACGGCTACTCTGTATTCAAATAATCATAACATGAGGTTGGAAACAACTTGATTACAAGCATTTGATTCGTAAAAAGGTTTTTGAAACGAATAAAAAATGTCAAACAAATTTGTTAATGATTCCGTTTTATTTATTTCAATGAACATAATAAGGATATCCAGCTAAATTAAATTTGACCCAATTTTTTTAAAAAGTTTATACATTTGGTTTTAAAGCTTTCCAATTTTACACCATAATTTAATTTGAATATGGAAAATTTAAAATCTTTTGAGTACTTGACGTTAGACATCTGTCGTTAATATATGACAAAATTTGTGTAATACTTGCTAACTTAATTTATTCAAGAAGTATTATATTATTAAACCGTACAGATGTAAAGTACAAAAATAACATGAAAACTATTAGTAAAAAAACGTATTTTCTTATAACATAATTTTTTTAGCATAATTATTTATCATGTGCAGTCTTCTGTTCTGATTAGAATGCAACCGACGGGAGATATTGGTACTTGATGTACTTTTTCCTACGTTCATCGTTCGAACTTAAGTTGTTTTTTGTTTATGTTATGATAGTTTTATGATTTTGTAATGAATGTTTTACATGGACCAACGTCACAAAAGTATCGTTTGTTTATTATTAATGTAAGTTTGTCTGTGATTTTAAATTTGTTTGGCCAATGTGAAGAAGTAATTCTAGCCCAATGGTATTTAGTATTGTCCTTCCTCTTTGAGGTCGATTGTTCAAGTCCTCTTGAGAACAGATATAAAATAATTTAAGAGTAGTTTATTATATTTGTCGTTTCAAAAAAAAAAATCTACTCTTTCTATTTACTAAAGCACGCATCTTTTTGTAAATAATTCTCGGCATTATAGTAGAACACCAACTTTTGCTTCTTTTCTAGAAATCACACGTATGCTCAATTGTTAGAAATCAAAATCAGAGCCCATGCCTTTACTTTGTTATAGGCGTGGTGTACTTATTAAGATTATGTTATACAAGCTGGTGTTGGTATTCAGTTTCTCAACTAATCGTTCATATGAGATTTATTCCACTCTAGTCCCTTGTTTTTGGGATCACCTCATGTAATGTTGTTGTAAAAACAAATATCATTCCAACCACCCATGCAAAACAAGGATACCTACACTAGTTTATATAAAATTAAAGGCATCCAGAGAGGCCTAAAGTGTTTGTAAGTAAATTGTGATGCCCACAATTTAAAGTTAGAAGTTTTAAAAATAATCTTTTAAAATTAGATTAAAATAATCAAAATAAATAATATAATGAATTTAATAATTTAAAGTTAGTTAATTCAAAATAATTAAATTAAAGCTTAATTTTTTTGAATCGCAAATCCAATCAACTCCTCAACTATTTCTTAAATTCATTTATGTCCACAACAAAACTTGGACCTTCAAAATATTGGAAATTAAGGAGTGATATTTGAATAAATTCATTAGGGTATCAACTTAATTATAATAATTTTATCATTTAAGGTTAAATCATAAGATAGGAGACTAGAAATATTGTCACACCCCCGGCGTCGGTGGAAACGTTGATGTGCGCGACGTAAACCAGTAATCATAGTTATTGAACATATATTGAACAATACAAATAAAATCTTATATTATTACCGAAATAAAAAGTACATTGACAAGAGCATTGCTAAATCGAGACACACGCATAACAATTTGACGTTTATAAGGGTATAATACAAATAACGTAGAGCCTTAGGAGCGAACACTTCCGACATGTTAAATAACTTGAGAATACATGAATTTAAAATACGTCAATAAAATTGTTGGTGAGCTCTATAGGTTTTGACTTCATATATATATATATATATATATATATATATATATATATATATATATATATATATATATAGGTTCAAATGTTTTTAATAAATATTGTGTGCCTAAATGCACCAATCAAAAATTAGCAAATAATTAATTAATTAATTAATTAATTAAGGGTAAATTAGTAATATTACATATATGTATTAATGAATATCCAAAATTAACAACTGATATCCCTTTATTTAAGGGATCCTACGCTCTCATCGGACTCCACAATGTCTCTTTCACCACCACACAATTCTCCAATCCTAATCTTAAATCCTACAAACTAAACAATCGAAGAACCCTAATTGTATCCGCACTAGGAGCCGACACATTTGAGGGAACAACACTAGCAGTCATCGGAGGCGGCTTGGTCGCAGCAATCGCCGCCGTGATTTCACTCGCAGAACCCGAGAAGCGCCGACAGTTGCAGGCGGAGGAGGTTGGCGATCATGTTCACGTTTCAGGTTCACTTTTCCTAATTTACACTCTTCGTTATCTCAATCAGGTCTTACAATTTCGATGTTTTGATTGAATTTTGTACCCATTAATTTTCGATTGAATTTGGGAGATACAATGATTTGTTAGGCGCTGGTGCAGTGAAGAAGGTGTACAGGGGATTTGATCGGAAGAGATGTGGCATGGAACCAAGTAAAACTAAGAAGCTTCGGTGGAGATCCATCTGTTCTCAAGAGACTCTTTTCAGAAATCAAATTGTTACAGACATTAGAGAATGAAAACATCATTGTTCTTTACAGTTTCTGGAGGGATACTAAAAACAACACCTTGAACTTCATCACAGAGGCATGTGCTTCAGGTAATTTAAGGGATTACAGGAAGAAACGCAGATGGGTTTCATTGAAGGCATTGAAGAATTGGTCAAGACAGATTTTGAGAGTGAAATATGAAATGAGAACTTTATCTCAGGTGTGTGTGTGTGTGTTTCAACTGATCAAAATTTTCTTTTTTCCACCATTAACATATGCGGTTAACAGTGTCTGTCTCCTTTGCAGCTACATGTTTGAATGGGTCACAGTTTCGTCCATTGATACCCTTGTTAGAAGCCCTAAATTGATTGAAGGAATAAATATGTGCGGTCGTTACCTTCTACCTAGTGGGATTTGATGGTGAATGATGGATTTACAGTTCTTGCAGAAAAGGGAGATTTGCAAATTCTTCGGGGAAAACTCCTTTCAACTTCATTTTTTTAATTTATTATTGTTTTTATGCAGTAGTAATAAGCACGAACGATTTTATATCGAAAGATTTGTAACATGGAGAAATTAGAGAATTAGAAGAGATATGTAATACGGCAACTCTGTATTCAAATAATCATAACATGAGGTTGGAAACAACTCGATTACAAGCATTTGATTCGTAAAAAGGTTTTTGAAACGAATAAAAAATGTCAAACAAATTTGGTAATGATTCCGTTTTATTTATTTCAATGAACATAATAAGGATATCCAGCTAAATTAAATTTGACCCAATTTTTTACAAAAGTTTATACATTTGGTCTAAAGCTTTCCAATTGTACACCATAATTTGATTTGAATATGGAAAATCTAAAATCTTTGAGTACTTGACGTTAGACATCTGTCGTTAATATATGACAAAAATTTGTGTAATACTTGCTAACTTAATTTATTCAAGAAGTATTATATTACTAAACCGTACAGATGTAAAGTACAAAAATAACATGAAAACTAATAGTAAAAAAACGTATTTTCTTATAACATAAGTTTTTTTAGCATAATTATTTATCATGTGCAGTCTTCTGTTCTGATTAGAATGCAACCGACGGAAGATAGGAAGATATTGGTACTTGATGTACTTTTTCCTACTCCCATCGTTCAACTTAAGTTGTTTTTTGTTTATATTATGATAGTTTTATGATTTTGTAATGAATTTTTTACATGGACCAACGTCACAAGTATCGTTTATTATTAATGTAAGTTTGTTTATTAATAAAGTGAGTTTGTCTGTGATTTTAAATTTGTTTGGCCAATGTGAAGAAGTAATTCTAGCCCAATGATATTCAGTCCTTCCTCTTTGAGGTTGATTGTTCAAGTCCTTCTATGGACAGATATAGAATAATTTAAGAGTAGTTTATTATATTTGTCGTTTCTAAAAAAAATCTACTCTTTTCTATTTACTAAAGCACGATGTTTTTGTAAATAATTTTCGGCGTTATAGTATAGAACACCAACTTTTGCTTCTTTTCTAGAAATCACACGTATGCTCAATTGTTAGAAATCAAAATCAAAGCCCATGCCTTCACTTTGTTATATGGGTGTGGTGTACTGATTAAGATTATGTCATACAAGCTGGTGTTGGTATTCAGTTTTCTCAACTAATCATTCATGAGATTTATTCCACTGTAATCCCTTTTTTTGGGATCACCTCATGTAATGTTGCTGTAAAAACAAATATCATTCCAACCCATGCAAAACAAGGACATCTACACTGGTTTATATAAAATTAAAGGCATCCAGACAGGCCAAAAGTGTTTGTAAGTAAATTGTGATGCCCACAATTTAAAGTTAGAAGTTTTAAAAATAATCTTTTAAAATTAGATTAAAATAATCAAAATAAATAATATAATGAATTTAATAATTTAAAGTTAGTTAATTCAAAATAATTAAATTAAAGCTTAATTTTTTTGAATCGCAAATCCAATCAACTCCTCAACCACTCCTTAAATCCACTTATATCCACAACAAAACTTGAACCTTCAAAATATTGGAAATTAAGGAGTGATATTTGAATAAATTCACTAGGGTATCAACTTAATTATAAGAATTTTATTATTTAAGGTTAAATCATAAGATAGGAGACTAGAAATATTGTCACACCCCCGGCCGCCGGTGGAAACGCTGATGTGCGCGACGTAAACCAGTAATCATAGTTATTGAACATACATTGAACAATACAAATATAATCTTATATTATTACCGAAATAAAAAGTACATTGACAAGAGCATTGCTAAACCGAGACACACGCATAACAATTTGACGTTTATAAGGGTATAATACAAATAACGTAGAGCCTTAGAAGCGAACACTTCCGACATGTTAAATAACTTGAGAATACATGAATTTAAAATACGTCAATAAAATTGTTGGTGAGTTCTATAGGTTTTGACTTCATATATATATATATATATATATATATATATATATATATATATATATATATATATAGAAAAGTGAATATACTCTTAACGGTATATAAGCTTAGGTACCCAAACTCACCATATTATGTTGTTTTGTATCATATGTGTACATTGTAATTGTCCAATGTTCTTATAATTCAACTTCTAACTTGATTTACTTATAAGATTTTTATAAATTTCACATTTATCTTCCTCTTACATAATTTTCATTTTCAACTCTAATATATATAGTCTAATAGGTGTTCGGCAAAAAGAAGTGATATAAGAGGAAAACAATAATGAAATTTCGAAAATCTTCAAAGTAAATCAAGTTAAGGTTGAAGTTTAATAACATTATAATGGATATATCAAACAAAACAACTAATTATAGTGAGTTTGTGTACTTAAGCTTATATACCCTTAAGGGTATATTCAC
Organism: Lactuca serriola; assembly: GCF_051521515.1. NCBI lineage: Eukaryota > Viridiplantae > Streptophyta > Magnoliopsida > Asterales > Asteraceae > Lactuca > Lactuca serriola. Next base: position 60,679,216 of record NC_136408.1, read on the forward strand.
TTTTCCCATATATATATATATATATATATATATATATATATATATATATATATATATATAGTATGGAAAGAGTTGCGTATATAAAATGGCAATCTTCGTTTATTTTTCGTGACAACAAAATAACCATTTTCCCCCTTTTCAAACTTTATTTATTTGTCACATGATTCGTATAGAATTAATAATTAAATAGATTTTTGGATCCCCAAGTTATCATATGTTAAATATTACTAACGGTTTGTATATGAGTTAGTTTGAACTCCACGGGATATCAGTAAGGTGAACTTATCTTACTTTTCTTAATTCTTAACCAAATCATACTAATGGTTACTTTGAAAGCCAACGGGGTATCAATAAGGTAAACTCCTCTTACTTTCATTGATTCTTTACTGAATCGTACTAATGGTTACTTCGAAAGCCAATGGGGTATCAGTAAGGTAAACTTCTCTTACTTTCCTTGATTCTTTACCAAATCGTACTAATGGTTACTTTGAAACAATGGGGTATCAGTAAGGTAAACTCTTCTTACCTCCTTGATTCTTTACCGAATCGTATTAATGGTTACTTTGAAAGCCAATGGGGTATCAATAAGGTAAACTCCTCTTACTTTTTCTGATTCTTTACCGAATGGTGGGGTAATTGGTTCCTGAATGGAAACTGTTCCGATTTCCATACAATACTACGATATTGGGGTTTCCAGGTTTATTCAATGATTTATAACCGAACTTATGACACCACACTCTGGATCGACACCTTAATAAGGCATGCTCGAGCCATTCACCTTAGGATAACACAAGGTAATGTTCAAATCGTACTAACGTCAACGCCAAAAATCCGTCTCGTCAGACGTAGTTGTAACTAGCAACTCCCAAGTGGGCGGTCGAACCATATAAGGTCATTCATATAACGCTTATACTTGTCGTTAGTCGTTCTTTCCAGATTAACGGTTATAATCCGGAGGGTTTTTACCAAGGAACTTTACGGTTTTGGACTTACCCTATAAAATGATTCATATTAGGATACCCAGATGTAGTAGGTAACAACAATGAACGTAGACATCATAGCTCGAACATTTGTTGTTAGTATTTCACTAAAATATTATAATCGTTTGTTGTTCAGGGAAACAACATTTGGTAATGCCAACCACTTTTGGAATTTATATATTAGTCTTATTTTAATGTTACATTATTAATATGATTAGTTACAATAATTTCATATTTGACTTTACTTAAAATTCTCGGTTTTAATATCATATAATTTCCATCAACGAAATAGTACGACATTTATTTTTTAGGTAAACGACCTTTCACACAATACGTAACGCCCGTGTTTTGAGGCTAATCATTAATATGATGATGTAATAGTTAGAGTCAACAAATGTAACTTATTTTGAAGAAATAAAAAGGAACTACTTGAATATTATATGGATTATGTGATTTTATGTGTATTATACTTATTTATAAGATACTAGGTGTGAGACTCATGTATTATATGAGTTTATTTAAAAAAAAATAATATGAAATTTTAACAATTTGAGATGTTTGAATTTATAAGAAAAATAAGAAAAATTTTGAATTATTAAAATTAATGAGGCTTTAATACACTGATTACATTACATATATAAACTCTTTCTAATAAATACCTTACATATATATATTACCTTGCATATTAAATGTTGAATTTTAATTTAATAAAATAAAAAATATAATAAAATGACAAGCGGAAAATAGAAAATTCAAAAATTCAAGAAAATGACATGTGCCAAATTAAGGAGAAGATGACATATGGCAAAAAGATTTTGATTTGTTAGGAAGGATAATAAATTAAGAATAAAAATAAGTGTTAAAAATAAAATAATAGATAAACCCAATATCTACAAAGAAAGTTGTAGTGGCTGTGATAAGGATTCCGGAGATATAAAGAACGCCGAAATCCGAAATATAACGAAAAAGTTATGACATGTCGAAGTTTCACGACAAAACCGACATGACGCTGTGTGACGTAAAAGGTGAGTTTACGATAAAGTGATTTTTAGCCTTAGCGATCTAATCGAAAGTCGTAGTATACGTAAACCGAGAGCGTACATAAAAAGAACGTCCAAATCTTACTTCGTATGAGGAAGTTATGAATTTTTTAAGATTTGACATAACAGTGTGCATCCCGGAGTTCAAATATTAGATCTACCGATTTTTAGCCGACACAAACTAAAAGGCAATCAAATAACTCATCAATAGGAGCTCAACGACAAAAAGATAGACGAAAACGGACGTCGGATGACAAATATTTGAATTTTTAATGGACTTTTCCTGTTCCGGCCTGTTAAAAATATAATTTTAAAAATAAAGTCAAAATTAGCCGATTGAGTCTAAATGAAATTTGTAGAGTACGTCTCCACCTACGCATGGATATAAGGAACATCGAAAACGGAGCTCGTATGCGAAAGTTACGAATTTTAAAACACGAACATGGAAATTGCGAGACTACTCAAAAGAACGCCCCGCATAGAAGGAAAGAATGCCCCGCATACTAGGTCTTAGTTCGACCATGTCGTTCCATCCAATGGTTGACACATAATTGTACGAACGCGCAGTGTACACAGGTACGCTCTGCGCACCGAGGAACGCCCAACATACCTCCGCAGGTACGCCCTACGTAATCGAGACTTCAGTCCTATAAATAGAGGTGCGAGGCTGCCATATTCTTCACACCTTAAACCCTTTTTTTTCTCTCTCTACTCTCTCTAACCCTCCCAAACACCCCCAAGCCTAGGAAACTTCCCTAGCGTTAGAAGAAATCCCCGGAGGACCCGAAGGCTCCGAGAAAAAGAGCTTTTCGGCTCGAAAAGTTCTGCCCCCGCAGAGCCCGGTTTCTAGAAAACCTCCCGGTTTCATCGAAAGAAATCATATTGTTAAGAAGCGAAGCGCTGTCCAAGTTGGAATCACCACTTTATCAGGTGAGTGCATAGTTACTTTCATCTTACACATATATATGAAGTATTTTAAATAAATTACATGCTATGTGTGCATATTATCTATTTACCTGAGATCTATGCTGGATATATATGTATTTTATATCTACAAATATGTGTGCATATTATCTTTTTATGATTTAAACTATATATGTATTTTATATCTACAAATATGTTGGGTAAAACATGGGTAGATGAAATAGTTGATGTGTGATGAAATAAAATGATGAGAGGCCTTGATGTTTATGATGATCCAATCATCTAGTGGGGTATAGATGACGACCATGGACTATTCTAGACAGTCCAATGGAATGCTAGCAAGCTCGCAACCTGTACGTTTTTATTTAAGTTACGTTTTCACCAGGTGTACTCCATCCCCTGATGGTTGCCTTATTTGACATGTATTGCTGAGGAATCCCCAAAGCAATGTTGTCCACCCCGATTAAAAATCCTTAGGCGAGGTCCCTTATAATAGATGCTTCAGGGACGTAAAGTAGGGATAACGGGAAAAGGGTAATCGAGTTGAATGATTTGATGAAAATAATAAACTTATTTATTGTGGGTTGAGAACCCTGTGTGCTCACCAGGCTCCCAAGCCTGACCCACTCAGTTTCTTGTATTATAGGTAGTGACACAAGAACATAGATGCGATGATCTGATGAGAAATTATGGATTATAGGCCAGTAGAAACAAATAGAATGTTGTAAGGCCTATGTTGTTTTTGTTTATGCTTTTGATATGTATTGACGATGACATCCTGAGGTTTGTAATCTAATGAAAATACATTTCTTTAGAAATGCTTTGATAAATTATTTATCATATTTTTTAGAACAAATTCCGCAACATATTTTTTTTAAAGTATACTCCGATTTTTAAATAAAGCATAAACAAATCGGTCTTTTCTGACCGTGAAATTGGAGATGTCACATGATAATCAAAGAGTTTTCATTTCCAACTATCTTTTTATACCACCATGGGTCAAATATACATAAACTCATTTTAGCCACAAATGTGTATATTCATATCTTGTATTTCGATTTTTGTTTCATAATATTGTTGAAATGTATAAGTCATTAATATATATATATATATATATATATATATATATATATATAATTTATTGGGAAACCCTTGTCATATTTATCGAGAATCTAATACATTCTTTCACTAGGCATACAATCCACTATGCCATATATATATATATATATATATATATATATATATATATATATATATATATATATATATATAGAGAGAGAGAGAGAGAGAGTTAGGTTCAAATGTTTTCACTATCTATTGTGTGCATGTATTATTGATTCTGGACCAATCATTTTAATTATTTTAAGAAAGTAATTAATGCATATTAAATGCTTAAGATGTCATTAATATCCATTATATCTTCAACATGTAATGTGCATTAATTATTTTCTTAAAATAACTAAAATGATTGGTCCAGAATCAATCATACATGCACACAATAGATAGTGAAAACAAAATAACCTAACCCTATATATATATATATATATATATATATATATATATATATATATATATATATAGATGAGAAATTAAATATTCTCCTATTTTTTATCCTACCAATCATCATACCCATTTAAATGATGACATGTGTTATATTAGTATCCTGAAAGATCATTAAATTTCATTAAATGAGCATTAAATGTTACAAATGTCACTATTTTATTGGGTAGGAGAATATGTAAGAGGGTGGTGATATAAACACTCCACTCTAACCTAATTCATCCTACTCTATAAGCTATTATCCTTTGACTAACTTTTTATTTAACTTTATTATTTAATCATTACACTAACTTTGTTATTTAATTATTAGATAATGATTATTTAAATTCTTTTTAAACTTGATTATTATTTAATTACATTTAATTAAATCTTACTAATTTTATTATTTTGTTTTTTTTTAAACTTTTTTATAAGATAATTGATCATAAATACCAAAATTATTTTGTTATTTTTTTATAACAGATAAAATGATTATTTTATTATAATTTTATAGTCTATCTACTAATTCTTTGTGATTTAGTTAAAAATTAAACATAACCACCAAAATTAGCATATATATGATATATGTGAAATTAAAAAATATAATAAAATCAAATAAAAGTTCAGGACTAAGACCATTAAATAGTAAAATAAATAAAAATAATCTTAAATCAGTAACTCTCATTGTTAAATGACTTTAATTTCATTAAAAAAATATTTGTATGATGTTAAATATCATTGACGTCATCTTTGTAACAATCGTAATTTATTATATTATTCATATTATTATTATATTTCTTTTATTCTAATATAACATTACAAAAGATGGTATGAATATTGAAAACGTAACGGGCAAATTTGAAAGTTTAGTAGAAGTAGGAGGAAAAGAAATGAAAATTTAAATTAAAACTAATTTTTACTCTTACCTATTGAGAGAAAATATATATATATTAAATAATATTAAATGACGGCAGGCGAAAGAAAATAGTTAAAGATGTGAGAAAAAATATAAATTATTAATTAATTAGTCTTAAAATTTGAAAAAGAACCGAAGTTTATTAGATTTATAGACTGGAATTTATTAGGCTGGAATGTATAAATAAATAGCTTATATAGGAACAAAAAGTAGGAGGATATTTAATTTCTCTCTTTTTTTTTCTCTCTCTCTCTCTCTCTCTCTATATATATATATATATATATATATATATATATATATATATATATATATATATATATATATATATAGAGAGAGAGAGAGAGAGAGAGAGAGAGAAAAAAAATTAAATATCCTCCTACTTTTTATTCCAAAGGCACATACAACAAATTCATGGGGTTCTATTTCCTCCACATAACCTAACACTAAACGACGCATCCTACAAACAAATGTCGACTCAAATCCTTCGCAATCGTCACAGCCATTGTCCCGATGCCGCATAAAACCAATTCACGCTATTCTAATACATCCACGTAGCCCATCCTCGTAACGACGCCACTTACCAATACGTCGATTCACTTCTTCATATTGTCGTTTGTCCTCCTATGCCTCACCTTATATATATATATATATATATATATATATATATATATATATATATATATACACACACACACACACACACACACGTTCTTCTTTGGTACTGTCTACAACACATTAATGCGTTTCCAAGGATGTCACATGACTCAACGTTTGAAAGACAAGGACGCCCATCAAATGGCACACCCATTTGGAAGACGCTCTGGTTTCTCATGTAAGTGTTTTTTAAAATTTGGGTTCTAATTTTGCTACATTTAGTAGATTGTGGTTTACCATCTATGGTTTTACTTCTTCTATTAGTTGTTGAATTTCCGATGTTTGCTTTCATGCATGTACACGATTACCATTTCTTTAGATATAAGTACATTAGGTTTTGAGCATGGATGGATGAGACACTTTAGTTTGTGAGCTTCGTCCAAGCTCATGCTCTTGTGTTCACTACACTTAGGCGTACAAAATTTGTTTATAAAGTATTACATCCCGTCAACCTTGAGCTTGACCTGTTTATCCACTCTTCACATAGATTCACTCGCGAAGCTTTTCTCTCTCACGGTCTTGAGTAAATCTTCTCGAATTTGAGTCGTAGGTTGTGAATGGATATTCATAGTTAATTTTCGTACTCGACAGGGTTTGGTACATTCTTTTCGGTTCAAGACATTTGCCACCATGTCAATATCATTACAATGTTAACGAATCTCACATGTCATGATGACAACAAATTTCTCATTTATGTCATTCAACCAAAAACATAGGCAAAGACCTTACCTCAATTCATCTATGTGCACCTCAATCCTTTATGTACGTGTCGTCGTGTACAAACAACTTTTCTATTCTTTTAGAAAGATAGGATTGATGCGTTACACCATAGTTGTTCCACTTTCTGAAATACAATCTCTTGTTTATCTTTCCAGTTGGATTTTGTTTCCTTTTGGTATTAACATAGTTGATGGTTGGGCTACCATAGAGAAGTTCCTTATGGAATCATTGGTAAGGAGTCTTCGTTTAAACTTCATAGTTGTTAAAAATAATAATGATTTATATATTATAAAAAATATATCCATCATTATTTTGTAATTGACTATTTAATTAGACAAAATTGCAAGAATGGTCCATGTGGTATGTCAAAACTAGTAACTTTGGTCCAAAATGGGTTTGGCTCGCAAGGATGGTCCAATAGTTTCGTTTTGTTGTGATTTTAGTCAAAAAAATTTAAAACTTTTTATAATGACGGATTTTAATTACCTTAGTATTTTTCCTTTTTAATTTTTTTATATAGAAATCAAAAAAAGAAAATGAAAAAAAGAAAATCTCTCTCTCTCTCTCTCTATTTATCTCTCTCGTCATCACTAGAACATTACCCAAGAACATTACAATGGAAAATACCCTAAAAATCTGAATTATCAAAAAATAATAATGCAACAATTTTATTTGGATTCTTGAATCGATCTAGATGGATAAAAAGGAAAGGGCTTTTTGTGCCCGTGTTCGATGTTTGATAGGGTGATATGAATGCGAAAGAACCACAATAGACACGAAAGAAACAGGAATGAAATCAAACATTAGCCTCCGATTGATGACAAATTGTGAAGAAGATGAAGCGCCTCCGACGCATGACGGGACCGGAGAAAATGAAGAATCGCAAGTAATCTTAAGTAACATTTCGATTGAGGGGTGTGGTTCGACAGTGGATGACGATTCGCTAGGGGAAGGGAAGAAGCCTTGCAGGCGGCTAATCCCGGTGCTCCTGGGTCGATTGATAGCGACAAGGGAGATTGTTGGTGGGTATAACGTGGTCGTCGACCATGGAACAGGTGAGGGAACATGATAGGTATGACAATAGTGAGGGTTGATTTCCTGCGAAAGCTTTGTTTCCAGAAAATGATGGGGCCAAAGAGAAGGAAATGGAAGGCAGTGAAGCTTCTCTCTTCCTGTTCTGATAACAAGGTGCGATGCGGAAGGGAGAACCGGTTAAGCTAGGAGAGCAGCAACATCGGCGCAGGTGGTGTGTTTGGCAGTGGAGCGCGACGGGAAGAAGGGCAGGTGCGATAGGGGGTGTTTGGCTTTGTTGTTTGCTCGACAATCACAAGTTTCCTTTCATCTCTCTTCTTTTTACTTTGATTGTAAATCCATGGGATTTAGTCAATAGATTTAGGTTCAGATGAGTGTTTGTTGATTGATTCTTGATAGAAATGGATAAATGGAATGGATGAGTGAGGTTAATCTTTTACAGAAAATCAATGGGTGTATGTTTGTTTTGCTTGACAGGATCGATGAAGTGTAAATCACTATGTTTAGGTTTGTGTTTTGGTTGCTTGAAATTGTCATGGAAAGAAGATGAAGCAATAACAAAGAGTGGTTGTATTTCTCATTTGCATGTATACATGAAAAGAACAAGAATGCTCTTGTGTTCTTGGCTGGGAACGAATGCAAAAGGGAAGAATAAGGATATGTGTTGATTGCATTGGTTTATTAGAGAGAGAGAGAGAGAGAGAGAGAGATTTTATTTTTGTTTTATTTTTAATTGTTATTTAATTGTTGTAATAAAAGAAAAATGGAAAATAAAATAATTAGGGGCAAATCCATCATTATAAAAAAGTTCATAGGAAATTGGACTAAAATCACAACAAAATAAAACTATTGGACCATCCTTGCGAGTCAAACTCATTTTGAACCAAAGTTGTTAGTTTTGACATACCACAGGACCATTCTTGCAATTTTTTCATTTAATTATAGATAAAAAAGGTAAATTATTATGTAATCGTGAGTTAATTTTATATAAAAGATATAAATTTATTATATAATTATTCGTTATTTCAGGAAAAAGGTAATGGGCAATCTCTTATATGGTTAATTGTAAAGGGTATGAATAAAGAAAGCTATATTTATTTTGACTCGTTATCTAATATGTTTTGATACACTTATTTCAATGCACTCATATCATTCTTTTTTCAGAAAATAAATATTTACTTGTGAGTGAAGGCATGAATCGAGGGTCAGCTTTTAGCCCATAAAGACAATAAAAATATTGGTTGTAACTTTAGGAGAAAGAACGCGACCTCCACTAGCACTGTGGACTTGGTTGTTCATGTGTTGCAATCTCTCTCTATATATATTTCAGACAATTTATCACTAATTAAATAGATAAAATGTAATTATGTTTGATATTGTTTTTTTTTTTTTTTTTATAGTACACTTAACTTCTACAAATAATTCCATCAATCGTGTACATATATTTTTCTATTAATTTAACTACATATTGTCGTCTAATTGTGATCAAATTAAGTTTACACCGATTTACATGCTAACTGCCAAGTAAAATAACATAGTTTTACTCAGCTATTTGTTTATTATATATATATATATATATATATATATATATATATATATATATATATATATATATATATATATATATATATATATATATATATATATATATATATATATATATATATATAAGGTTAGGTTATTTTGTTTTCACTATTTATTGTGTGTATGTATGACTGATTTTGGACCAATCATTTTAGTTATTTTAAGAAAGTAATTAATGCATATTACATGTTGAAGATATAATAAGTATTAATTATATTTTCAGCATTTAATATGCATTAATTATTTTCTTAAAATAACTAAAATGATTGGTTCAGAATCAGTCATACATTCACACAATAGATAGTGAAAACATTTGAACCTAACTCTCTCTCTCTCTCTCTCTCTCTCTATATATATATATATATATATATATATATATATATATATATATATATATATATATATATATATATATATATATATATGGAGTGGTTCAAATGAGAACCAAAAAAGGTTAAGGACCGTAAGAACCTCTAACTTTAGATGTTTATAAAGGGTTTACGGTAACCCTAAACCCAAAACCCAAAACCTTAAACCCTAAACCCTAAACCCTTTATAAACATCCTAAACCCTTTATAAACACCCTAAACCCTTTATAGACATCTAAAATTAAAGGTTCTTACGGTTCTTAACCTTTTTTGGTTCTCATTTGAACCTTTATATATATATATATATATATATATATATATATATATATATATATATATATATATATATATATATATATATATATATATATATATATATAAAGAAAGTCCAAGATTCTGTAATACATACATACAGTTGGTTAACCACCTAAAACTACATATATAAGACACAAAAACTCGTGTTATGCTTCTTTTATGTTATCATCGGTTGCTTTAGTTTTTAAATAATTATATTATTAAATTCCAAATTTTCATTACACGTACTTAAACCAACAAGACTTTTATGAAAAAAGTTTACATATATAATTTAACAGATATTAAAGAAAGCCGATAAAATCAGATGTAGTGTAAAAAATATTGCTGGCATGACACACAAATGATTGAGTTTTGAAAAAAGAATGAAGGTGTACTTTGCTTTCTGCTCTCCATTTGGTAAAAGTTGTCATCTGATGCTAATGCTTTCTGTGGAGTAGTTTATTACATTACAATATTACAAAATATATATATATATATATATATATATATATATATATATATATATATTAACGCTCGTATAAGAATTATAATGATCATTACGCTCCTATAAGAATTATAATGATCATTAACAAACTGACATGATTGGTTTATCTTTTTAACAAAGATAAACCCAAAAATATCAATTGTTGATCGTAAAAGAAAACTAATGACAAAAATATCAAAATGGGATAAAATAGATCCACTAATATAAATCGTTAATAATTATTTTATTAATAGCGCGTGATCAAACAAATGGTTTTTCTATTAACCAAAAAGACATTAATTGCATAAAGTAATAATAATATTGGCAACATAAAACTACTTTAAAATAAAATCTTCATTAGATTTTTTATAATTTACTTAATATTACAAAAACTATCTATCAACCAATTATTTTTATATTTTTAATTATATTAGTTTTACTAGCTTTGTCTTAATTTAATTAAAACCCCAACATAGACGAACAATTTGACAAACAGAAAATATCAAAATACTGATTGATAAATCATTGTATTTGTTTTATGTATATACTAATTAAAGATGTGCTTGCTTTTTTCTCAGATCTAAGATATTTATAAAAGTAAATCTGTTTTTTTTTTTTAAATTAAATATTGATGTCATCATCTGTATTTGTATATGTCATCAATTCGTATACCCACAAAATAAAAAAATAAAAAAAAAGAAACATTTTTTTTATACATTTTGCATATAAATTAACAAGATTCGTTCATACATTCATACCAAAATTTAAATAACAACGAAGAATCCATGATCTTGAATGGTATGTGACTTTACAGAAAGAAGGAAAAAAGGATTATAACAACTAAAGTAGACACCTTTACCAACTCATACCAACAATCAACAAACCAAACCAAATTAAACAAGTATATACATACACACACAACTGTATCTATACATATGTACACGTAATTTATGCATATATATTACAAACCATTGAAGAAGATTCTTTCTTGGAAGGTAGTTGTGTTTGTCAATGGGGGTTAGCTTAGCTGCTGATTATTTTTATACCCATATCTCTCTTATTTAATCAAACTATGATTTTTTAATGTATATACATCCATCCTCAAAAACATATTATATTCTAATTTTTCAAGGAGTAAATCATAAAATGGGGTCGTGTTTGCATGTGTAGCTTTCAAAACGATATTGTTATAGTAACATTCTAAGCTCCAAAGACTTTATATGAGCAACTAATCATTTTCAATGTCCTTATTTTTATACAGTGGAATATGTATCAATTTAGAGAAAGATATTGTTATTGTGTATACCAAGGGTGTGTTGGACGATATAATTTTTGGGAGTTTCTATTTTTTAGCTTTTAATAAAAAAAATTCATTTGAGAATACGAACTTTTAGTTTTTAGCTTTTAATTTAAACAAAAAACTTCAAAATTAAAAACTAATTCATGTAACGTTTAAGAAAAATTATTGATTTTTTAAATCTAATTCCGAAATTGTCCTTTTATTTATTATATTTTACATTTAGGTTTTAGAAAAGTATATTTTTATGTAATTTTATATATTTTAAAAGTTTTCAACTATTTTTGCAAAAAAAATAATAGTTTTCTGCTTTCAGTTTTTAGCTAGTTTTGTTAAACACGTCCAATGTTTAATTAAGATGATATGGATTGGGTCGATTGCCATTCTTCACAAAGTTCTGTTTTTTTTTTTTTTTTTTTTTGGTTCACTAACTTCAGTGGCCAAATTTTGAATTAAAACAAAGTTTGTTATCATGTTATATAAAAGCTTCGACATATTTATAGTGAACTGAAACATGTGTAGGTGAGAATGGTAAACCCTTTCCATCTACTCCACCAACGCATATGGCTTTTTCCATAAGTACCCTCTTTCAAAGTCATCTCCTCAAAATATGTATGCCCTTGAAAACGGATATAAAGGTAAAATAGCATTAATAATATGATGCTTTTAATTTGCAATACATATTAATTAATTGCGAACCCTATAGAGATTGGGGAGAAAGCTCCAAACGTGGCATTTTGGTGACGAGCTTTTGAAGCAAAGTTGTTTGTATTTTGATGGTAAAAGTTTTGTGATTAAACGTGTGATGCTCTATGTGTTAAACATTTATTAGAATTATTTATAAAATGTAGATAGTATTTTTTTATGCATCGGAAACTCACTTAAAGGATTATTACTTTGTTAGGAATTTTTTATGTACGTATTAACCTATATACATTATTCCTGGTGGTGAATGGTGGATTAAGTGTGAAAATGAACAATAAAACATATTTTGTGAAATATATGTAACATGCTTGCGAAATGAATATACAGAAATATAGTTACGACAATTCATCATAAAATTACGAAACACGTGGAAGTCCCAAAACCCATAAAGTGAGTACAATTTAACACATGGGGTGTCACTACATAGTACATACATAGAACATTGTCTCCCTAGATACATCACAACAAAAACAAAGTTTCAAAGCTATTATCATAAAGGAACATCGTAAAATCTTCTTACATGGTCCCTAGCGAGAAAGGCATGTTTATCTTCTCACTTCTTAACATTTAAGGTACATATCACAATTATTCACAAAGAACATCTATTAGGCTTAAAAGTATATATAATGAAAAACAAAGGGGTTGGCACTCAAAAAGTACATTAGATGCAACCCTTAAATAACAATGTAAGTGAAGATGAGATTTTTCAAGAAAGCTCGATACACATCAAGAGTTATGTTTTATTATTATTATTATTATTATTATTATTATTATTATTATTATTATTATTATTATTTACAGGATGGGTGGTGTATAGATAGTTGAAAACAATATTGTTCTTGATCTAGTCCAAATGAAGTCCACTCGCTGATTTTAAATTAAATTGACATGGATAAATTTGGAACTCCGAAAATCACAATTAGAGCATCCGAAGCTAAGTGTCAAACTCTTCTGCCACTTTCAAACATTTTATAAAACATCTTTTCTACAACATATTTCCAAACTTTTTATAAAAATTATTCAACTTCTTTAAAGAATACCACCTAAAGAAAAGTTGTCGTTGTATGGTCTCAGATTTATACTCTTCTTTTTGGGTAAGGTTTGGTAAACACCTCCCGTTAGGTGACCCAAGCACGTTGACCAGGAGAAGGGTGATCGACACAGTTTTTAAATTGACTGTTTAGTATCAACGCTAAAGGCGAGCCCTCTCTCTTATCATCGTAAAGTGGGGAGAGCTACAATAGATGACCGGGAACCGCATTTTGTGAAGCTTCATGATCAACAATCCAACAAGGTATGCGTGACATGTACATCCCAATTCGGTATCTAAATATAGTGTTGAAGCTTGAGTTCTCATATCTACTATTTATAAAGTATTTGTCACATTAGATAAAATGGTTTGTCATCACAGATGCCTATTTGAGGTCATCTCCTGAGAAAGAGAAATCTTCTACATGTCAACCCTTAGACTATCCTCTTACTTTCATTTAGGACGACCCTTCTTTCTTTTACTATCAATCATTATTGTCTTTACCTTCCTTAGAGTCTGAGATGTTAGCCTCCTTATAACATCTCCACACCACTTTAAATGTCATTCACTTAATTTTTGGTGATTTATATGTAACATCCCAAAATTCAAGCCCAAAAATTTCATTTTTGATTAATTAATTCATAAAACATTCATTAGAAAGTATTGTATAAACACGACATCTCAAAACCAAGTATCATATTTGAAACCCACAACCACGAAAGTCATATCAGAGTACAATCCAAGAAAACACCATGCGGAAAAATCATATGTGTGTGTGATGTCATGCTACGCCGCCGGCTTCTTCCCTTTAGACGAAGAGGTACCTGAAACCAAAAATTGAAACCGTAAGCACAAAGCTTAGTGAGTTCCCCCATCATACCACATACCATACAATACCATCAGTATCTTTCAACCGGTAATCATCATCGATATCTTTCAACCGGTAAACATCATCGGTATCTTTCAACCGGTAATCGTCATCGGTATCTTTCAACCGGTAACCGGAGACTATTCCACCCCCTACTACTCGTTGGGTTTTGAGCAATACATCAATCCTATAGTGTACATGCATACCCTAATAGCTTTTGGATCTAGTTTGTCTAATGAACATGCAATTGAATATTCAAAGCTATAAACCCTAGATCTATCAAATAAGAACTGAAATAAGGGTTTAGTAATTACCTTTGATTGTTATATTGCAATAACAATCAATTCCTTGCTTTATTTGGCTTCAGAAAGCTTAGTGCCTCTGTGAGGAGTCCCGGACCACCACTCCGATTCCGGCCATCAGTGTAATTTTTTTTTTTGAGATATGAGTGTCATTACTATTTTAGATTTGTTTGAAAATTTTCTTTTGGTGTCACCACTATTCAAACTTTTTGTGTTTACATGGGCATATCCTGTAGTCTACAAATTTCAAAGTTTGAGTTCTAAATTTGTGGACGAAGTTCTCTTTTATACAGTTGTTTCTAATTCTTTTAATTAAATATTTAGTTGGTCTCACAACGATTTGTAGAACTTTTGATTCTTTGTAACTCTCAAACACCTTGCTCTCTTGCCCGTTCAATTTTTTTTTTTCGTTCTTATAATAGACTAACAGGAGTACGGACGGTTGACGAGGGAAGTCCTAAAAAAAATGAACACATGCATGTTTTCATGGCTATTGAAAAGCGGTACATTTAGTGCTTTTATGTAGTCATCTTACAACATGTACGACTTATGCTGGTTTACTTTTTCAGTTTTTTGTAAGATATCTTTAATAAATTTGTAGGAGTTGTATGCTTTGAAATGACAAAGGGAAGAATATAAGAAGAAAGGGTCAGAAAGGTAATTTGAAATGGTCAATATGTAGGTAAGGAAGGTCAACGGTGTTACCAAGTCATGCCACAAGACTAGACGCTAAACAAAGATTCTCCAAAAACATAAATAAAGGATAAAACGCGCTTGCCGGAGTATATAATTATAATTCAAAGTAACGAAATAAATCAACAGCCAGGTGTCACGATGTTGATGCCACCCTACTTGACACTTTTCATGGTAAAATTGTAAACCATACTTCAAGACATCAAACGATTGTTCTTCAATCACATATAAACAATTATTAACATTTTTAGAAAATACTATGAAATATAATAGAAATAAATGATTTTTTTGGATCGGAGAAATAAATGAATTTTTTATATAATTATAAACTAATGGGTTAATAATATATTTGTGTAACAAAGTTATATGTTTTTGTAGTTTATATAAAGAAGTCTAAATGTATCAATTTTATATAATAATATTTTTTGTACTAATTTGTGCATGGACTGATAGACCTTTAGTAAGCAAATTTTAATCTATGTGCAAATCAACGTTGTTGTATTTTTTTTTTTTTTTTTTTGATAAAAAGTAACTTATAAAAAGTCGTTAATCCTAAGATAAAATGATCAAAAGAAGAAAATGAAGGTTAAATTATTAAGGTATAAATGTTTTTTCTTTTGTATAAGTATACACATGTGGTTTGTTTTGTAATAGCTACGTGTTGTGCCTCATACTCATCAATTTTTATACATATTATATTTTCAGTCCATCAAATCAAATGTTGAAACTTCACCACTGGTCCTATAAACGGTTGTACAAATATAAGGACGAAATTTACAAGAAAAACGTATATAAAAAAATACTCCTTTGTGCAATATGGACAAATTTTATAAGTTTTCTATTAAAAACCCCTCTATTAAGACCTTTCATGGTGCTTCACAACTCATTCCAGATTAAAAGTAATGTATATTTTAAACTTACACATTTTTATGTACCTGACATACTTTTATTGCTCCATAAACGTTTTTATTAACTGTTCAGTCTGTTTCACGTTAATTTAACATACATATAACTAATTTACTTTTCTCAATATATATAAAAAAAGATATTATTATGTGTTAATGTGTGGGTTATGTCCACATGGTGGGGTTTGGCTGGTGGTGTATGTGTGTTTTCTTTGGGGGTGGGGGTAACTTAGCGATTCCATCCATCTCACGTTACATGGGCACCTCCATTTTTCACATGCCACCACCCTTTCGCTTCTCCTTTTTATATTAGTTACTCCATGCTTCATATTTGGACTTTGGTTAACATTTTTATCAGCATAAAAGTGTATCAATGATTCATTGGTCTACTAAGTTTATAATATTATTAAACATTTCACTATAGATTATATTACTTTCGTTTATATATTTGGGCTTCATTATTGAAATTAATTTATATTCAAATACATTTACTTCATAAAGTTAAATAATTTTGATAGTTGTTGTAAAACGAAGATTGCATGTTGTAAAAGGTTGAAGATAAGATTTTACACTTATAGGGCAGGGTGCACCTTTTGTAAGAGATCACTTTATTCGTCTTTTCATTTATCCAAAGATTAACAGACAAAATCAATTTAGAATTTACCCCAATATATATTATTATACATTTCTAACTTATAACATTTTCGTTAAAACTACTTATTTATTTATAAATATATTATGCAAAATACGTGCGGCATTAATGTTTAGTATAACAAGGTTCCCAGACCCATCCTTCATAGTTATTTACCTCTTATACTATAAAGTTGTCTTATATTCGGCGGTGCGTTGGAAATCCTTCGGAAATAGACATTTCTAAGGGCCAAGGAAAAATGTTATGTCAAAAAACAGATTTTAGGAATACTTTTCTGAGAGATTACCGATAAACGTTCTGGCGTAATTCTGATGAGAGCTATGTTGTTGGAAGTTTCGAACCTTTCCCACGCACCATTTTCCTTGTATTCCGATGGATTTCAAAGGAAATTTGTTTCCGATGAAATATCGTCACATACCGGCTTGCTTTTATTCTGAGGGAGGTAAAATTGATTTCCAAGGAAACATATTTTTAGGCATTTTGGAGGAACAACTATTTTATGAATACTTTCATGGTAATTTTGGTATCAGATTATTCATAAGCATTTCCGAAGAAATATGCAACTTTAAATAAATAAATATAAAACACAAAAAATTTAGATTACTATTGTCCAAAATATAGAAAAAAAATGTATACGAATGACCAAATTATGTTTCAAATTCATACACAAGGATAATAAACATAATGTAAAAAGTATTTATCAAGATATAACCCGATATATATCAACTTATGTTATCATATTTGTCACATGTATTTGTGTAGTCAAATTATGTTATATAATTCCTATTATCTCTCAGTAGTTAGTTGAATATGTATTATAAACACATTTGTGTGTTCTTTGTATCAGAACGTATCACAATTGTAATCTATTCTTCTTCACGTATTACAATATCTTCTTATGGTATGAGAGTCTAGTTCTCCCTTTAAGACACCAAACTCTTCTTCTTCTTCTTCACCCAAGCAAGCGTCAATGGCTGATGGCACAAAATCTTCCCTAATCAGCAACATCTTCCTAAAGGACGACATAATTGTTTCAATTTCCCTGCCACACTCAAGCTTACTTCAACGAATTGCCTGGGTTGGAAAACTCAAATTGAAGCACTGCTACAGGGACTTGATCTTTATCGATTCATAGATGGAACCCATCCCACTCCAAAACCAACAATTGCACCGGACGACACCATCACACCTCATCCTGATTACTCCAAATGGTTTCGACAGGATCAATTTCTCTTTGGTGCTCTAGTAAGAAGTTTATCCCACAAATCGTTCCTTTTGTCACAAATGCATCTTTTTCTCACGAAGCCTGGAAAACACTAGTTAGCACCTATGCATCTCTATTAAGTTGACACATCAAGCAATTTCAATACCGACTCAAAAAAATTGCTAAAACCTCTGAACTAACCATCACAAACTACATGCAAACTGTCAAGACTATGGTGGATGAACTCGCCATTCTTGGCAAGAAACTTGATCAAGAAGATATTATTGATGTTGTTCTCAATGGGTTGGATCAAAATGCCTACAAAACCCATTTGCAAGAGACTCCACTATCACATTCAACGAGCTGCATGAAAAACTAATCAATCACGAATTAGCTCTAGCTCAACAAACGTAGGTCACTATAGTTCATCAACTAGCCACTGCATTCTATGCACATCATCGTCACACGAAGAAGTCTTGGCCTCCTCGCCAAAATAACACCTCTAGTGGACTACTTCCAACACCATCACATGCCCCCAAACTACTGGGCAACGTTCATTTCTAGGCAAATGTCAATGGTGCCATCAAAAAGGACACTCATTAAGAAATTGCTCTACATTTAAGAAAAAATTTCCAAATATTTATGTGACTGCTCCTAATTGTAACATGCATGTTCAAAATGCACAAACTCATCTAATGACTCCACATTAGGCACCTACTACAACAAATTGGTTATTTGACAGCGGAGCAAGCTTTCATGCTACAAATGATCTCAATGATATTTCCATTCATGTGTCATACAATCGAATAGAGGAATTAGTTGTTGGAGATGGTTCGTGTTTAAAATCTCTCACATTGGCTCAATAACTCTTCACACACACACACACACCTCTAATCCTTACAAATGTCTTATATGTTCCTTCTTTATCCCGCAACATTATTTCTATATCTCGTTTATGCAAAGATAACAAGTTTCTGATCGAATTATACTCCTTTGTTTTTGTTATTAAGGATATGGTATCCAAAACCCTCTCTTCAAGGGAACATCAACCAAGGGAATGTATGAATTACGTTCCTCCATATCACCTCGGATCTTCACCATTCACCGTACTGCTACATCCACATGGCACCATCGATTGGGGCACCCTCAAAATAAATTCCTCAAGCAATTATCTTCTTTACGTTCGTTTAATTCTAGTACTATTAACAATTGTAATTCTTGTCAAATCAATAAAAGTCATCGCTTACCCTTTCATGCCTCATCTCTCATATTGCATGCTTTATTAGATCTTTTATTTTCTTATGTATGGTGCTCCCACGTCGAATCTATTGATCACTTCAAATATTATATTATCTTTGTTAACCATTTACCAAATATATCTGGCTGTATCGGAAATCTGATTCACTTGACATATTCATTTATTTCCAATCACTGGTAGAGAAATTTTTAACACCAAAATCAAGCAGTTTTTCTCTGGTAATGGTGGAGAGTACATAAAGATGCGAGATCATCTTTCCTCATCTGGTATCCCCACTTCACATCACCACCACATACACCTGATCATAATGGTTATGCAGAAAGAAGACATAAACACATTGTCGAAACTGGACTAGCACTCCTTTCTCATGCTAACATCCCTGTTACATTTTGGCCTTTCTCTTTCACTACTTTTGTTTGTATGATCAATCACTTACCAACATCCACTCTCCACAACTTGTCTCCTTTCCAATGCCTATTCCAAAAAGAACCAAATTACCTAAAACTAAAATGTTTTGGATGCTTATGCTATCTATGTCTAAGACCCTACTCCCCTCATAAACTTCATCCTAGATCTACTCCATGTGTCTTTGTTGGATACTAACCAACACAAAGTGCCTATTATACATATGATCCAAAATCTTGCAAACTCTACACTTCCTGCCATGTCATTTTTGTTGAAGAAGAGTTTCCATACAAAACTAGCAACAACAATCCACCTCCAAATGCACCTCATCAAAATCAATGGCTTCCCTTCTTAATTTCTATTACATCTGATCCTTCCCTAACCAACTCTACATATATAGATACTTCGCAACATCAAGATGATACTTCATCCACACCCAATTCTGCCATACCCTTTTCCATGCATCCCTACCTTCTCCTCTTGCTCCCTCACCTATCCAATCTCCTCTTCCTCTCAACATCGAAGATACTCCTACTCCCTCTAAAATTACCACTTGACCCAATCCCAAACCTAACCCAAAATACTCCACCTCTAGTTTTCAACTATACACAACTGCACTTTCATATCCCACCGAACCAAACACTATTTCCCAAGAACTCAAACATCCTTCATGGCGTTCTCCCATGCAAGAAGAGTTTAATGCACTTGAGAAAAATCAAACATGATCTCTTATACCACCATCTTAAGCCCAAAATCTCATTGGTTGCAAGTGGGTTTACCGAACTAAATACAAACCAGATGGCTCAGTTGATAGATTAAAATCCCATCTTGTTACTAAGGATTTCCATCAAAATTCAAGAATAGATTATAGAGAGACCTTTAGTCCAGTACTTAAACTTGCAACTCTACGCCTTGTTCTTTCCTTAGCCATCTCTCAAAATTGTTCTCTTAGATAACTGGACATTAATAACGTCTTTTTACAAGGCCACCTTCATGAAACTGTATACATGATGCGGCCTCCTGGTTTCGTTAATTCTAACCTTCCAACCCATGTCAACAAACTCAATAAAGCCATCTATGGGTTGCGCCAAGCTTCTTGTGCCTGGTATAATGAACTAAAATCATATCTCACTTCTATTGCTTTCAAACCCACCATATTTGATCCCTCACTCTTCATTCTCAAAACTGAATCATCACTTCTTCTTGTCCTCGTCTACGTGGATGACATAATTGTTACAGGTCCATCTCCCACTCATCTCTCAATTTTTTTCTCTCATGTTTCCACCAAATTCTCTTTAAAGTATCTTGGGACTCTCTCATACTTCTTAGGTGTCGAAGTGATTCCTCACTCTCATGGTATTCTTCTTTCTCAGCGTAAATATACCCTTGATATTCTCACTAAATCCAAAATAAGTGATTGCAAACCAAATTCCACTCTAATAATGGCTTCTACACCTCTCACATTAAAGGGTGGCTCACTTCACCCTTCACCAACTGAATATCGTACATTAGTTGGAGCACTAAAATACTTGTCCCTAACAAGACATGATATATCATTCACTATGAATCGCTTATCACAATTTATGCATGCACCATCTTCTCTTCATTGGACAACTCTCAAACGCTTATTATGGTACTTACATGGCACTTTATATCATAGTATATTGCATCGTAACTCACCACTAATACTCCATGCATTCACTGATGTAGATTGGGCTGGAGACAAAGATAATTACAAATGTACCACTAGTTACCTAGTCTATCTTGGATCTAATCCTATCTCATGGAGCTTAAAACACCAAAGCACCTTAGCAAGAAGCTCTATCGAAGCTGAATTTAGAGTTGTTGCTTCTACCACCATAGAAGTTCAATGGATTACATCTTTACTCAGTGAACTTGGTTACTCATCAAACACCATCCCCACCATCTATTGTGATAACTTAAGTGCCACTTCCTATTCTGCAAACCCGATTTTTCACTCTAGAATAAAACATCTTGCTTTGGATTTTCACTAAGAGAAAAGGTACAACAAGGCACTCTCTGTGTTCAACACATTGAAAGAGACGATCAACTAGAAGTTGCTCTTACCAAACTCCTACGAAGACCATGCTTTTATTATCTAATATCCAAGATTGGTCTTCTCTTAGGATCGTCCATCTTGCGGGGGCATATGTAACGCCCGTAGATCCAGGCTAGTCAATTTAGAGACGATAAACATCAAAAATGACTTTTTGATGGAAGATTATTTAGAAGGATTAATCTTAACCAAGTTTTAGTATATGTCACAAGGTTTCCCTGCATATAAAGAACGCCAAAATCCGAGTTATAACGAATAAGTTATGACCTGTCGAAGTTTCGCGACAGAACCGGCACGACCCAGCGCGACGTAAATAGTGAATTTAAGGTAGATAGATATCTATACTTAGTGATCTAAATGATAATTGAAGATCTCATCGATAGTAGTGCGACGACGGAAAGACGGACGAAAACGGAGTTCTGATGAAGGAGTTATGAATTTCGAACGAAGTTTTCCTGTCCTGGCCTATTAAAGATAATATATATGTAATATAATTATAATATATTAAAAATAAAGTCAAAATTATCCAATGGAGTCTAAACGAGAGTTGTAGAGCATAATCTCACCTTCGCGTCGATATAAAGAACGTCGAAAACGAAGTTCGTATGCGAAAGTTATGAACTTCTGAAGTTCGGGGCGCGAACCCCAAAGCTGTGTCAGAGACCACGACGTGGCAAGAAGTGTCACGACGTGGCAAGTCTTCTGACACCTCCGGGAGTCCCCCAGACGCAACTTGCGATGACGTATGCAGTGACGACCAAGCCCACGACGTGGAAAAAGGGTGCCACGACGTGGCAAGGGCCAAATTTGCCCTATAAATAGATTTGAAGGGCCAGCCGTTTCGGGTTGCTATTTTCTCTTCTCTCTCTCCCGTTTTACCTCGATTTGTATGCAAGAAATATCCCGAAGCCCTGTTATCAACCCCGAGACCCGAAGCAAGTCCCGAAGCATGTGTTGTCGCTGTATTCCATCCCCCTCATGGTTGCCTTATTTGACTAATATTGCTGAGGAACCCCCGAAGCATGTGTTGTCGCCCCGATGAAATATTCTTAGACTAGGTCCCTTGTGTTAGTTGTCTTAGGGATGTAAAGTGAGAATAACGGGAATGGGTAATTGGGTTATTATTGGTTGATGAAATTAAATTAATTATTTATTGTGGGTTGAAAACCCTATATGCTCACCAGGCTCCCAAGCCTGACCCACTTAGTTTCTTTGCATTACAGGTAATGACACAAGAGTATAAGTTGGTGGACTTGACGAGAGGTTTTGGATTATAGATCAGTAGTTATAAATAACTGTTGTAAGGTCTATTTTATATTGTTTATGCTTTTGGTCTGTATCGGAACATGACATCCCGATGTTTTATTATTTAATGAAAATATATTCTCTTTGAGAAATGTTTTGATAAATGGTTATCATATTTTATTTTGGGAACAAATTCCGCAACCGTTTCTTTAAACGATCACTCTGATTTATAAAACAAAGCATAAACAAATCGGTCTTTTCTGGCCGTGAAATTGGGGATGTCACAGCATATCAAGATATAACCTGGTATATATCAACTTATTTTATCATATTTGTCACATGTGTTTGCGTAGTCAAATTATGTTGTATAATTCCTATTATCTCTCAATAGTTAGCTGAATATGTATTAAAAATACCCTTGTATGTTCTTTGTATTAAAATGTAACATAATTGTAATATATTCTTCTTCACTTATTATTCATATCTTCATAGTATTCATTAACAACTCAAGTTTTAACAAACTTCAAAACACAAACATAATATAAATGTCCAAAAATATATATTACAACACTAATCTAAATAACATTAGATTGATTGTTGGGAGAGTTATTACCAAAACGTCTAATGATTTCGATCATTTAGGCTTCAAATGTCTCGACCATTTGGATTCAAGTTTGCTTGTCTTTCTTCCAACTTCCAAACTTACAATATATATATATATATATATATATATATATATATATATATATATATATATATATATTTCCAAAAATATAGAGTTTAATTAGTAGAGGGATGTATTTGACAATATATATAAGCTATAAAAATAGAATATTCTAGGAATATACTTTTTGAGTTAAAAAATGGGGTAGAAAATGAAGTAGGGTTGGAGATTAACCACTATTTACTCCATTTATAGAGGAAAAAATGGAGATGGGTTGGAGACCAATAGAGGAAAAAATGGAGATGAGTTGGAGATGGTCTGACCTAATAGATTTTTTTTTTTCGATATAGCATCACTTCGATTTAGACTTATTAAGTAGAAAGTGGTAAAAGTGATAGGATTTTTATTAAAGGGAAAATGACTCTTGAGGGTAATTAACTTTTGCGTTTGTACTCATTTGGTCCCTTTTCTTTTTTTTGTATTCAATATACCATCGAACTTGTTGTTGGTGTTTACCATAGCCCTTTTGACCGACTTTTGACCTGTGATAGCCGGTCAAAGGGTTATGGTGAACACAGACAACAAGTTCGATGGTATATTGAGTACAAAAAAAAGAAAAGGGACCAAATGAGAACAAACGCAACAGTTGGTTACCCTCCTGATTCATTTTCCCTTTACTCATTTACAACAAATCTCACATCATCTCCTACTGATATTAATGACTTTTATGAGATTCATTCTTGCTTCTCTTCAAAACATAACCTACGAAAGGACATTATTCATACATGTACAACTTTGTAATGCACTTGAATATTTATTAGGGGAATTTTGACTAAGCAGGCACATTTCATGACTACATTTACATTTCCAATCAAATGATTTATCGTATCATGGATTCTAGACAAGTCTACAAACGAGTGGAATCACAAGTGCTATGATTTTTGAGTTTACTTAGCTTTAAGATCGAACTCATGGGATAAGATACAACATCAATATGTACAATACACCATAATATTATACATATTGATATTGTATCTTATCCCATGAGTTCGATCTTAAAGCTAAATAAACTCAAAAATCATAGCACTTGTGATTCCACTCGTTTGTAGACTTGTTTAGAATCCATGATACGATAAATCATTTGATTGGAAATGTAAATGTAGTCATGAAATGCGCTCGCTTAGTCAAGATTCCCCTAATAAATATTCAAGTGCATTACAAAGTTATACATGTATGAATAATGTCCTTTCGTAGGTTATGTTTTGAAGAGAAGCAAGAATAAATCTCATAAAAGTCATTAATATCAGTAGGAGATGATATGAGATTTGTTGTAAATGAGTAAAGGGAAAATGAATCAGGAGGGTAACCAACTGTTGCGTTTGTTCTCATTTGGTCCCTTTCCTTTTTTTTGTACTCAATATACCATCGAACTTGTTGTCTGTGTTCACCATAACCCTTTGACCGGCTATCACAGGTCAAAAGCCGGTCAAAAGGGCTATGGTAAACACCAACAACAAGTTCGATGGTATATTGAATACAAAAAAAAGAAAAGGGACCAAATGAGTACAAACGCAAAAGTTAATTACCCTCAAGAGTCATTTTCCCTTTATTAAACATAAACATCAAACTTATAAACCAGTGGTTTCAAATGTAAGGTGATATTTTTATTTATGTTTTTGATTCATCCATTTATAAACAAGATATTTTAATTTTTCTATCTTCAATTTCCAATTTAATTGAAAATAAAAATTCATGATAAAGATATAAAAATCATTTTTTTTAAATGTATCTAAACACAAATTAATTTCATAGATATTACTTGCAAGAAAGCGTATTGGATAGTTGGGAAAATAAATTCCACAGCTATCATCCACACGTTTAAACTAATTCCAAGGATATTGCGTATTTTTATTTACGATTTTGATGATTATTTGATGATATTTTCTGAAAACCCGATAAGATATATTTATCATTCTAATAAATAAATCTTTTATAAGTTTCATTTGTCGAAATCCATGGACAAAATTAGGAGGATAATATTTTGATTACGACTATAATAAAGAATCTTTCTGTCTGGCCCCGTTCATGTCATGATCTTTCCATTGGAGATCCATGGGCTTTTTGGTAATTTCCACTTCTTCCCTGGCAGCAAAATATATACACGCCCTTGTATATATATGTATATATACGTTGTATACACGATTTTCATACACTCTGCCCATCTCTCTCTCTCTCTCTCTCTCTCTCTCTCTCTCATCTGGTGGGGCTACAAGGGTTCATAACTTTGGCATTAGGCCTGCCTTCTCTAATCACCACTCTTGAATACACTATACACACACAACGGAAAGTAAAACGTTAAAGCAAAAGAAGAAAACAATTGGAGAGATAAAGAGAGGAATTCGAGGAAGAAGGAGGGTTTTTTACCTTTTCTGGTTGAAGAAAAAGAGAGAACAAGAAATGACTACACAAACACAGGTACAAACACAGAGGCAATCAAGCGAACAGCTTCAGACACTGATGCAAGCTGGACAAATCTCCGGCAGTTTAAGCTTCAATGGGTTGATGACCAAAGAAGACGAAGAGATGTCTAGGTCTGCTCTTTCTACTTTTAAGGCTAAAGAGGAAGAGATTGAGAAGAAGAAGTTGGAGGTTAGGGAAAGAGTTCAAGCTCAGTTGGGTCGAATTGAAGAAGAAACCAGGCGTTTAGCCAGTATTCGTGAGGTTTGTTTCTTCTCTTTTTACCTTTCTGTTTCCCCAATTTTTCATATACTTTAAAGGTTTTCTTCAATTCTTCAATTTTTTCGAGAAATAAAATTAGGGTTTCAGAATCGAACCGGAACAAAATCTCTTTTCTACGATTTTCGTATACGTAATTGAAAATCCAACATGTTCGTTTTACTGGGTGAAAAATTAGGGTTTCCTGTATACTGTTTTTTAGAAATCAACCATTTTGTTATCGTGTGTTTATATGAAAGGAATCTGCACAAACTTGTTGGATTTTGGGAAGGAAAATTGGGGGGGTTTTCATGTACGATTTGGGGAACAGTGTTTTCGGTGTTCTTCTCAAAAAATTGAAACAATAATGTCGGTGAACGATTAGTACTTCAATTTTGACTCCTTGAGAATCGAATTTTGGGGAAAGTAAAATCAGATTCCACCGAGTTTTCTCTCTGAGTATTTTGCTCATCAATTCTTCGTTTTCAGAGTAAAATTCAACTGAAAAACTTGTTTGATAGATCTATTTCAATAACGTTTCAACCTAACCAAAATGGTTCAAGAAATCAAATATATGTATTTAAATTCCGATAATTTTCTTTTTTTGAAAAGAATCATTCGGCCTTAAAGCTTTTAATCACATATATGGTCACACCCATGTTATATAATTATATCAACAAGTACTTGAATTCTTCTCATCTTTATGATTCTTTAATTTGAAGGCAAAAAGTCATGTAAATTTGTACCATTTTTGACCTCAAACCCACATTCAATTCTGCATTTTTGGTATCTTCCTATATCATACAACTCCAAATATCTATCATATAACAAGTTCCATTAATCAATGGTGGGACATAAAGTAGTTGTGAACTTAACAAATAATGATATAAAGTCTTTATGAAGTTATACTTTCAAAAGAATGAATCTTTATTGTCCTTGATTGTTAAATGTTAACACATGGAGGTCTATGCTCTATACCTCTCTATCTTCAATGACTCACCTCACATCATTCCCCTCATTCAAAGACATCAAATTACATTACTACCCCCAATACCCAAAAGGGTTTACCCTAAAAAATGTAAACTAAATTATATAATTATTTATTAGGAACTCGAAGCCCTAACAGATCCGATGAAGAAAGAAGTTTCAGTTGTTCGTAAAAGGATTGATACTGTCAACAAAGAATTGAAGCCACTTGGACAAACTTGTCAGAAGAAGGTATAAAATTGGATTCCCATTTTCCAAAATTGTCACAAAATAAAAAAAAAAGTTATTTAATTTTTTATTAAATTGTTTCTTGATTGCTATTATTTATAGGAGAGAGAGTACAAGGAAGCCCTCGACGCTTTTAATGAAAAGAACAAAGAAAAAGTACAACTCATCACAAGATTGATGGAGGTTGGTATCTCAAATCTCAATTTTCCGTTAAAAATTAACAGAATCTTTTTTTTTTTCGTTTGGAATTAAGTCAATTAACTTATACAAATCTTTGTTTAATAAATTATTAAGCAGTTGGTTAGCGAAAGTGAGAAGATGAGGATGAAGAAACTTGAAGAACTGAGCAAAAGCGTTGAAACAATACAATAAGTTTAATGATGATGATGATTATGATGATGTGATGATGATGATGGTGATGGGGATAATCTAATTAGGGTTTGTGTGAGATTTTATTAAAAAAAGAAGACGTTTTATCTTCTTTCTTTATTTACTACGTGTTTTATATATTGGTTTGGTTTAAATTTGTATGCGTTTTTTTTTGTTTTTTTTATGTCAGTTTGTATTTTGCTGATCTAGGTTTGGAAATACATTTGTAAAAACAGGTCTGTAACTAAAATCATGTCAAAGAACCTCTTTTATTTCGATTAACCTTGTATGTCTTTTTATTTATTATTTTGTATAATTTTGGCATTAAAAAAGGTTTTATGCGTTGTGTTTATAGATAGATAAGATGAATGGTTGATAGTGAAACAACCCTTGTGAAGGGTAAGTTTAGTGGTCCAAATGATTACTGGAAGGTGGTGGTACTACTACTACTACTACTGGACCAAATTATTGCATGTCTCCTTATGGTTGCATATGACAATATAGGCCCATGTATATATATTTTGTGCAAAATGACAACTGTGTACTTGATATTTCCACATCTTGATATATTGTTGTCATCTACAAAAGCCATGAATCTTTATGGTTTGCTTAATATATATCGTATCATAAATTACAAGTTAGGGAATGTGACATATGTTAGATAAGGTTTTCGATAAGAGGTGGATGTAAGGTAGGGGACAAGAGGTGGTTATTTATTAAACTTAGAGAAATCGGTTATCTAGGTTTTTTGGTAAATGGGATTTTGAACATGTGGACATGGGATGGAGGTTATAAAACCTAGGAAAATCGGTTATATGGGATTTTGAACATGTGGATATAAGGTAAGGGAGACATGCATGTGGAGGTTGTTAGACATATAGGAGAATCGGTTATATGATTTCTTTGGTAAACAAGATTTTGAGCATATGTATATAGGGTGGGGAGACATGTGAATAGGTTATTAGACAATATCGGTTCGTTGCTAAACTAGATTTTAATCATGTGGATATAGGGTGGGGAAACATGCGGATTTAATGAACTTTAAAGAATATCAGTTATCTAGGTTCTTATGTAACAAGATATGGAGGTATATGAGGAAGTTGAGGCAGATCTATAAATGAGCTCTAAGAAAGTAAGAAGTAGATGGAGGCATATACATGGTAGGGAAACAATTAAAACCTATTAAACTTGGAAAATCAACTATATATTTATATATCGGGTTCTTTGATAAATGGATATAGAACATTCTACAATTATCTAAGTTCTTTGGTAAACAAGATTTAAAGCATCCTACCAACAGGTGCAAGAAAATGTCACTATAGTGATCTAACTAGAATAAAAGTATTCATTAAGTAACACGACTAATGTAATATTATTATTTTGGTGTTATCTTTAACATAAAGTTTATATAGAATAATCACTAGTTAAATGTTAAGTAACCTATTATCTTAATTGTCTTGAACACCAAAGTATTATAAGAATATTTAATACTAAAATTTTGTAAAATGCGAGATAATATGTTGCCATGGTGTTTTTTTTTTTTTTTTTTTTTTGGTATTTAGATAATATAAATATGGTTGGACAGTTGGGAATCACTACAACCACCGGATCCTACCCGCCTATGAAAAAATTGGAGGTTTACAATAAGTGCGAACTGACATGTGAAGGTGGGCATAGGACAAGCTGGAGGACAACATTCCTACGTTACTTTAATCACTTAATAGAAAAAGAACCCCTTGCTTTTGTAATTAAATGCTTTTTTAGTCCCTCTGTACAAATACAAGAAAGTTCGATCGACAGTTGTGATTATTCTTTACTTTAATCACTTTATTCAATGCTAAGCCACAAAAGGTTGGAATTACCACATGCATTGGTTGTAGCATACAAGTAAAATATTACAATGTGAACGAAAGAGCATGTTAGTGTTTATTATATTAAATTTGGACAATAATTAATAAAGTTATGTTATATGGAGGTGTATAAATTTGTTTAAGTTCAAGACTGATCCCAAACAGGTTGTTAAACTGTCCCCAAGTTTGATGCACAACCGGGATATCGGATACGTCTTGAGATAGTTAGATAGGCTCTAATTAAAAGTAGGTAGTGTGGTTGCTAGATAAGTTTTTCTTTTTAATATTTTTTTTGAAACGACAAATAATGTAAATATACTCTCTGTCTAGGTTTGAACCCAAGAACTCCTAGTTAGTTGTTAGATTAGACTTATATATAACAGGTTTTGATCCTTCAAAACCTCATAAAGAGGGAGGGAGCACCTAACCAAATGGGACGAACCCCATTGGCCTATAGTTGTTTGATATATTATTAAAAAGAGTCGAAGTTATTGAGATACTTTTCCTGATTTTCATTCTTTGAGTTGGGAATTTTTAGTCCTTTTATCCAACAATGGCTACGAACTCCTGCACGTCTCAGTATACGTACAATAACAAATTCATTCAAGAGACTCGTA
Source organism: Lactuca serriola (assembly GCF_051521515.1). NCBI lineage: Eukaryota > Viridiplantae > Streptophyta > Magnoliopsida > Asterales > Asteraceae > Lactuca > Lactuca serriola. Next base: position 60,709,822 of record NC_136408.1, read on the forward strand.
TGAGTTTTAGAGCATCCATACTATACGTACAATAACAAATTCATTCAAGAGACTCGTATGAGTTTTAGAGCATCCATACTGGACTTGTTTTGGTCAAAGGTCTTTGAGATCACATGGAAACAGTTTATTAAGAAAACAAAGAACTGGTGTAACCAGATTTTTGTTTTAGGGTAGGCTAATAATTTACAAAGTATGAAAACGATAACAAAATATAATTATATATGCATTCTTAAATAAATTGTTTATTTAAGTTGTAGATGATGTTGTCTTACAACAATGTATCCCCTTCTACTAAATTTAAGTTTTGAATGGAATATGCCATATCATAACCCTAAATCATTTTATTTAACAAAAATATATATTACTAGTTTATAACCCGTGGGAACTACGGTTATAAAATTAATCAAATTTTTATAGTAAAAACTCAAAATTATTAATAAGTTATTGTAAATAAATTATTAATTTAAGAGATATTTTTTATTAGTTATGTGAAATTATAATCATTGATTCAAATAAATATATAAAATTAATATTTAATATATATTATATATTTTTTATTTGTGAATTAATGAAAACAATAATTTAAAATTTAAAATAGAATCATATTAATGAAGATGACTAATAAATTTAAAATGTAAAACTAATAGATTGACAAGTGGCAACACATTAATTAAAATGTCTAATATGGTGACACATAGTAAAAGACCTACTCTTTTATTAATATAGAGATACATACCATATATATATAACCTTAATTTTGTGTGGGTGGGCCACGATCCACTCTTGTCCTATATTGTCTACGCCCCTAACAAAGAATATGAGACTCATATCAAATAACATTAAAAATGGGGATGCCAAGGCTCTTTTTTATGCCAAACCCAAAAACGAGTGCCACTTGCAGACTTGCTCGATCGCACACGACCTTTGAAAACTAGATGGCGGGAATATTACCCATTTACATGATGAAGACCAAACGAGAAAGTACCACGGATATATCGAATGATTCTTTTTAGTGTGTTCATGTGACCAACACATAGATCATCCATTTGCAAACAAACCTATTAGACATCATATGTAATATCCGGTCTTGTAAATGTAAGATACTGAAGGGCCTCGACTAAAGTTTGTTAAAGAGTGGGGGTCACAAAAAAACATCCTTGTACAAATGTCTAACTTGGAATTGGTGTCAACCGGTGTTTGTGTAGGTTTGCATGTAGACATGCCCATGCGGTCAATTATTTCCTTTGCATATTGAGTTTTGTGTAGAAATATATTTTTATTATGACATGTGATGTCATTCTAGAAAAATCACTCAATGGTCCAAGGTTTTTCATTGCAAATTCATTCATAATCTGAAACATGAGAGAAAGTGATAATCTGTGGGATGAGGTGATGTCATCAACATATAATAAAAGATAGGAAACATCAAAACCAAGTCGGTAAAATAAAAAGAAAGTGATCACATCAACTATAGGTAAAACTGATGGAGACATACCGCAAATCGGGTGTACCAAGCTTGTGGGGCTTGCTTGAGTCTGTGCACAATTTATTTTTTGATAAAATAAACATGGTTAGGCCTTTTTATGTCATGGAAACCCAACACTGGATGCATGTAAATGACTTCTTGTAGGTTGTGTAAAAATCCATTTTTAACGTCTAATTGGTGAATAGGCCATGATCTGGAGATGGAAAGACCGATGACAGTTTTGATAGTAGTCAGTTCAACAACCTAACTAAAAGTTTCTATATAATCAATACCAACTTGTTGGAGTGTCTATCATCGACACTGCGAGCTTTATAGCTTTCAAAAAAGCCATCATATTTCATCTTAGGTTTAAAAATCCACATGGAATGAATTACAAACATATTTGTCTTGGGACCAGAAATCATGTCTTATTTTCAATGAGAATTAAATTTATCAGTCATGACATGACACATTTCCAATTTGGGTTAGATAGAACATCCTTATGTTTTCGAGGAATGGGAGAAATAGAGCAAGAAACATGCATATTAAAAGTAATTTTGGGTTTGGTTATGTCCGTAATAATACATGTTTAGATGTTCATGACATATGGAAATGATGTTTGAATGATGGTTCTTGTGTTTATGTATTTTTTAGTGGAAGTTGAGATGGGGGTGGAGGGGGATGCAACATGGATCGGGGATAGAAGACCCATTGGGCTGCGATTGGGCAAGGGATAGCCAACAACAAGGTCGAAGGTGGGCTGATGAAGGTGTAAGGGTCAATGATAAATGTGATTTTTATTGTAAGTGAGAAGATTTGTTCATTGAATATGACATGTCATGAGATGATTATCTTGTGGGTGTGTAAATCATAACATTTAAATCCATGGTGGTTGTTGATGTAACAAAGGAATGCACACATGGTAGAATGAGGTTGAAGCTTGTTTATTGGGGTGGTATGTATGAGAAGGGTTCGAATGACAATATTTATGGCTCGTATTTTTTGTTTGACTTCTTATTTTGCGAGGAAATGTGACGACATGATAAACAAAATGCCATGCCATTGTTTTGACAAAATGCGTGGAGCCATAAATTATTGTATACATTGCCATTATCACATTGGAGTGTCTTGATGTTTTTGAGAGAATAGGGTTTGATAAAATCGTAGGGGTGAGAAAAAAATGAAAACTTGCGATTTTTGGCCAATTAATTAGAAATGTCCATAGGAAGTTTGGTAAAGTAATCAAGAAAAAAGGCATCGGGACAATGTCCCCCGGGACTTAATAAGGGGAGGTCCAAAAATCGCTATGTATGATATCAATTGGACAAATCTCTATGTATTAAATAGTCATTATTTTAATGATCCCTATATATTAAATAGCTATTATTCAAAAAATAACCATCTAGCTTTTTGGAACCGGCGAATGAATAGGCATAATAATTTTTCTTTTGGTTTTTAATTACCTACCGAAACCTTTTGATTAGAAATACATCACTTAGTATAAGGGGGTGTTTGACTTGGTTTTTAAAAGCTAAAAGAATTTTTCCAAAAAGTTACAAAAGGTCAGGATTTTCTGAATTTTCCAAAAAGTTGTTTTTTCTTGTATTAAAACTCCAAAAGTTATTAGTTTGCCAAACATCTTTTTGTTTTTTTTCTTTTACAAAAAGAACTTTTGGCTGTGAAAAGCTAAGACAAACATATTTTCATATCTAATTGGCAGCTTAGTAACCCATCATACTGAAATATATAACAGTTTGTGACTTCAATATGTATAATGAGTTTTGGTTAAAAAAAAAATAATAATAAACAATATGTATTGGTTAAAAAATAAATAAATAAACAACTTTAGTATAACTTTTGTAGAATTTTAAAACCTAAAAACTCGAAAGTTTAAAATTTGAAAATTTTGAATATTTCCCGCATACAACCGCCGAAGATTGTCAAACCCAAGTTTGATCGATTTTGACCAATTTTCGCCAAGCACCCTAATCATAATCGGCTAAAGGTCGTCAAACGATTATTCGCCGATTAATCGACCGTCAAAGCTGATTTCTGTAACACTAATATATATATATATATATATATATATATATATATATATATATATATATATATATATATATATATATATATATATTAGTCATATCTTGAATTTTAAAAGGTAAAAGATACAAAATTTTTTGTACAAATTAATTATGCATAACAAAACCATTGATACTTGCCAAAACTTTAAAAACTTGAATTAAGGAAGGTTATCAAAAATTAATTTGAAACAAAATAACAATTTTAAAATATTAAATCCATTAAGTTAATTTACATATCTTAAATTAGATGTCGATAATAATTAATTTATATCAAATGTATAAACATACATATAAATATAAGTTCTAAACATAAATATTTTAATTAAAAGTGATAATTTTTCTTATTACATAATATCTAATAACAAAATCTAATAATTATTTTCCTGTATGAAAAATTATTCGTCCAAAAAACTATTTATCGTCGCTGCTTTGCGCAGGCACACATCTAATATATATATATATATATATATATATATATATATATATATATATATATATATATAGTATACTATAAAAATATAAATATGATGTATACACATTCTTAAAATATAGTTTCTTATTTTTTTTATTATATTAACAATTTTTAGTCGTAACTTTACCATCTTAAAAATTTAGTTTCTTAGGAATAAGCATTACATAGTTCATGCCAACCGATGGGCTTCTAGCCCAACGGTTTCAGGTGTCATTCTTCCTTAAGGTCAAGAGTTTAAGTCCCGTCTTGAACACAAATAAATTTAGATGTTAGTTTAGTTATAGATTATATATTATATCTGCCGTTAAAAAAAAATAAAGTTCATGCCAATAAAAATTAATTAAGCTACCTTTAAATGGGTTAGTGTGTATAATAACTACAATTACAATGAAATGTACAAATAAAAACCGTATATATTAAAAACCCAATTAATAAATAGCCTGTTTTAATTTAATTGACATAGCCGCCTTTTGGTAGAATTCACTATCAAACCAAGCAGCAATAACGTAAATGAAATACCTTTTCTAAATTAACGGCGACGAGTTACAACTTTGAAGACCAGTTTCTTCTTTTTGTTTTAATCATGTGATTTTTCACTTTTACTTTTATTATTATTATTATTTTGAAACGGCCAAATTTTATAAATTGCATCACTAAAAGTTCAGACACATTACAAGGTACCAAAAGGGGAATTTCAGTTACATTTTACACTTTTACCCCTACAATTAACCCAGAGATGCACCAACGAGGTGCGAGGTGATGCGACAAATCAAACACGAACATTTCAAAGGCCTAAAGATACTAGGTGGAGTTCTCATTTCAAATCAATATGTGGTTTTATGAGATTGTTTGGTCTATCTTCTGTAGTACTGAATGACATTGCTATAAAAGGTTCTACATCTTCTCATAGTGGTGATGCGAGATATGTACTTGCACATGCATTATCATTCGATTTTGTCATTGTTATGCACACGGTGAAAGAAATAATAGGGATAACTGACATGCTTTGCCAAACTTTACAATAGAAATCTATAGATATTGTTAATGCTCTGGCCTTGGTTTCTACAACAAAAATATGGATTCAAAAGTTGAGAGTGTAAATATATGTGGAGCCCAAAATTGTCTCTCCAAAAGAGTCATTGTGGAAAGAAGAGGGACCCAACATATATAGTCACTTATAAGACCATGTCACACCGATGTCAGATATAATAACATTTCCCTTTAGAGTCGGACGCTCGATGATGATATACAGAGATATGTTGGGTCACGGGGGTGCGGTACGCTGACTCTGATATCATGTAATTATATGTGGAGCCCATAATTGTCTCTCTAAAGATCCCGTATGGAGAGAAAGGGAGACTCCGACATATATAGTCACTTATAAGACCGTGTTGCACCGATGTGGGATACACTAACATAGATATCAAGGTTGGCAATCTATTTTGGATAAAGTGGTTTGTTTCTGTGAGAAAAATAGAATATCGTCCCCAACATGAATGAAACTTATAGATATGTAATTCACTAACATCGTGACAAAGACAATATAGCCATATAGCATCACTATCGAGTTGAAATATTCATTGTTGCTATTAGTAGTCAGTTCCAAGAGTTGAACTATAGATTTAATGAGTCTACATCAGAGCTTCTTTGTCTCAGTGTTTTGCTAGACCTAAGAAAATCCTTAAATGTTGAGGATATATGTAAATTAGCAACATTATATTTTTCTCTAGACTTTACACAACATGAAAGGAATTTGTTGAAACTTTAGTCACAACATTATGAACTAGATGTGAAAAATCACCTAAAACTGAAAAATTCTACAATTTCTGAGTTGTGTAGAGGCCTACATGAAACAGGAAAGTCGGGTACTTATCATGTAACATCCAGTTTCATGATGTTTCTTAATTCATGATTGTGGTCCGTAATTCGATCATGTAAAGGCTTTGGGATTCAAGTGTAACGCCCGGTTCTTGGTATGTATTTAAACTTAAAATTTATTCAATATTATAAAGCAACTCGACGAGTTGGTGGCCCCAAACTCGTTGTGTTGAAAGGATGTGGACCGCTTATCTTAAGTGACCAACTCGATGAGTTGGGAGGTCTCAACTCGACGAGTTGGTTGGAAGAAATGAAACCCTAATTCTGGGGTTTTGCACCCTATTTAAACAACTTAAACCTCACAAGTTGGCCTCATTTCCAGCCTCCATTGTCCTAAACCCTAACCTCGAAACCATAAGTCACTTTTAAGTGTTTATGAGCTATTTTGAGTGTTTTTATGTGTGTTTGAAGCCATTGGAAGAAAGGGAAGTTTAGTGATACAAGAAGGAGCTGCTGGATCTCGAATCATTGCTTCATTTTCGACACATTTCTGTTATAAAGTCTCAACCTTGCTTAGTTTATTCTTAGATCTCTTTGGATTATTTTGCATGTTTAACCGAGATTGAGTGTTTGATGGGAGTTGGTCGTCCCATTAAGATAACCCTTTCAGATCTATGGTCCTCTTGAGTTGTTATGGCATAAAGGTGCCAACTTTATGGTCCAAAGAGCTCCATGCATCATTTAAGCCTTTGATTTGGCCTTTTAAGCTTCATTTGGCCATGCATGTGAGTAAATTTGAAGACTTTGTGTGACCTTTTAGTCTTTAAGGTCCATATCTGTGTTCATGAGCTTTATCTTGAAGTTATGGTGGTTTTTGGATTAAGATATAGGCCTTTTAGGATTAGGGTTTGAGCTTAATGTCTTTGGGGTGGTTCTTAATGGGTAATGTTAGAAAATTTACCCTTTTAGACATAATATCAGTCTAGATCTGGAATATAAGGCTTCGGTTTGAAGAGTAGTGGCTTAATGAATTAAGTGGGTTGGCTGATCGAAGAACTCAACGAGTTCTTAAGGGAACTCGGCGAGTTGGGTTGGGTTTGTCCCGATTCTGTTGAAAAAGGTGGAATTTGATGAGTTAAAGGGAAACTCAGCGAGTTGGATCGAAATATCACGATTCTGTGCTTAAGGGAAACTCGACGAGTTAAGTCAACTTGGGGCGTTGACTTTGACTTTGAATTTGGACAAGTTTGACCTTTAAGGGGTTTTGAAATATTGATCGGTATCTAAGGGATTGTTTCTGTTTAGGGATTGTGTAGAGCTGTTTCTGGGGCAGGGGATTTATCCAGTTATCTTTCAGCATTCGAGGTGAGTTTCTTTAACGGGTTTAGTAAGTCAAAGGCACCAAGGCCGGCCCATGTTTACATTATGTTGTTTGTATGCTAGTTGTCTCCATGACTCTTGCATGTGTTGTGTTTATATGTTTTTTCGGGTCAAGGCCCGATGTCGGGCGGGGACCGATGGATATTTGTATGCTTTGTATCTCTGTGATTATTACATGTGTATGTGTTTATCTGATATATGTTATTGTATGTTGGGCGGGGCCCGTTTTACCGAGCTCAACTCGATGCTGGGCAGGGCCCGATGACGGGAGAGGCCCACTAATTGTTATTGTATGATTGGTATGTGGTATTTTGGGGGAACTCACTAAGCTTTGTGCTTACGGTTTTCAGTTTATGTTTCAGGCACCTCTGGTTCCAAGGGGAAGAGCTTGGGATGACTGCATCGCATACACCATTGGGATTTTATTATGATGTTGTACTCTGATTTATGACAATTTATACGTTGGTTTATTTCAAATGTTTGGATGATATGGAAAATTACTATTTTATCTAATATTAAATCGAAAATTTTTGGGACGATATTTTTAGATGTTACAAGTTGGTATCAGAGCCTTGGTTTGAGGGATTCGGGCAAACCCTTTGGTGTGTCTGAACTCAAATTACGGATTTTGTGGAAATTTTCAAAAGAAAATGGTTTTTTATGAAAACAAGGATTTCTAAAGGGAAAAGGGTGTGATGCATGCAATCAGCCGAGCTTAAGTAAGTTATCCCAAAATACCCATGCATGTTTATATATAATATGAATTGTGAATTGTGAATTGCATGCTAGAGTGGGGCTAAGGATCTAGGAGAGATGCCTTTGTATGCCTGTTATATGAGCTCATAGATTTTCATGCTAGTACTGATCAGTAAGTGATAGGATGGCCTGGTTAGGTTATGCTCAGTTTTGTTTACTTGATGCTCCAATGCTGCTTGCTTTGTGCTTTTAGGAGTTCTTGCTAATCTCAGCTAGTTAGTAAGCGAATATGCTAAGTTACATTTTATGGAAACTAAATAATTTTAGAAGGTTAGGTTTAGCTCCATTGCGCAACTCTTGTTTGAGTCCAACCGTTGTTGGGAGAGACCTCTCATTCGATGAATTATCTAGTTTTTGTAATATGTAATTGTATTCGTGAGCTAGTTAGAGGTGGTTAGCATGAGTTCCTTCTACTGCTGATGGCAGAGAGTGGTGTGGATTCTGCCCTAGGAGAACCTAGGATGAGATTTAGTGCTGAGAGCCCTAGCTGCAAGGGATCTGTTGGTTATAGAGTAACTTGGTTAAGTGAAGGCACTTCTTGAGGAAAGTACAAATAGATATCGAAGGTAGTATGGGCCCATACTACTAGAAGCAGAGGATCCATACTCGATTCAAGGAGGGTTGTAATGAAGCCAGTGAACTTGTGTAGTTATGATTTCCCCGATATGCATTGATGCTTATTCTGATAGTTTTATGGTCTATTTTCAGTATGTTGGTATTGCGAGGCAGACTAGTGGGCAGTTCTTGTGTCGGGGAGGGATCAGGCTCAGGTTCTGGAGCTGGACAACTTGACGACTAGACAAGGGAGTTTATCTCGTTTGAGATTATGCGTAGTATCATTGATCAGACTCCTGTGATTTTTGGCTCGGTCAAGGAGGATTCTGGAGCTTCTTGATGAGAGATTGAGCACTTTTCATGCTGAGATTGTGGCTTTGATTGGGACGCGCTCTCTGACCTTTAGGGAGTTTCGGGCTTGTGGAGCGCCAGGCTATCATGGGGCTAGGGATCCCATTGCGAGCAACAGGTGGTTGGCAGATGTTGCCAACGCCTTGCATACCAGTCGTTGTCCCGAGGGGGACAAGGTCAGACTAGTATCTTGCCTCCTGAAGGAATGGGCTCGTGATTAGTGGGAGGTGGTAGGGCATGTTATGAGAGGTGATGTTATTGATTCGATGACATGGAGTGATTTCTCTACCAGGTTCTGAGCCAAGTTTGCACTGGTGATCAAGGTGCAGCAACTGGCGCGAGAGTTTCAGGATCTTCATTAGACTACTGAGACAGTGAATGAGATCACCGCTATATTTAGGGAGAGGGCACTTCTGGTTCTGCAGTATGTGGTGAACGAGGAGATGAAGAAGGCCTGGTACCACGAGATGTTGAGGAGCGATATCCGACAGTTTGTGAGCCGATCTAGCTGCAAGATGTTGGAAGACATAATAGCGAGGGCTAGAGAGAGGGAGATTGATTTGGAGTTGGAGACGAAGAGGAAGCCATATTCTGTTGTGAGTGTTGAGGGGTCGGGCAAGAGGGCCATGGTATATGATTCTAGACATAGAGGCCAACTGGACCGTAGCCGCTACGGCAAGTGCGACAAGTCACACGAGGGGACATGCAGAGGGGTGGGTTCTGGCTGCTTCAAGTGCGGTCGAACTGGTCATATCAGTAGAGATTGAACTGCTACCACCCCGTCACTCTGGTATCTGATATGATTTGCTTTCAGTACAATCAGAGGGGCCACAAGAAGGCCCATTGTCAGAGTTTGGCTGCGGCAGGACCGGTGTTAGCACCTGCACCCGTGACATCGAGGATTACTGACGGCCGTCGGGGCGGGGCAGATGCGCCCGTGGCGAAGAGCAAGGAATTCCAGCTGACGGTAGAGGAGGCACATGCAACTCACAACGTTGTGACGAGTATGTATCTTCTCCTTATCTCTTTATTTATATTAAATTATTGCTTATGTTTATGTGCTTTATTTATGGATGGTTCCTCGTGAACGGTATCTCTTCTTTGGTATTATTCGATTCGGGGGCTACCCGATCATTTGTATCTCTTACGCTTAGCAAGAGATTTGTTGGAGCCCCAGGGGAGCTGGATCGTCCTCTTGATGTGGAGATTGCTTATGATAGGATGGTTAGGGTCGTGAGGGTTCAATGGGATTGTACTATTCAGTTGTTCAGTGAGCAGTATCTACTGGATTTATTTCCCATCCCTTTACGTGGGAACAAGGTTATCGTGGGCATGGACTGGTTGATCCCTAATGAGGCAGTGATCGATTGTGAGCAACAGTTTGCTCGGGTGAGGACCCCAAGTAGGGGAGAGTTGGTGATTCAGGGTGAGAGACCGCAGCATGGGCCAGTCATGTGTTCTGTAGCGAGGGCCAAGCGCTACCTTCATCAGGGTTGTGAAGGTTTTATCGCTTATGTTATGGATACTCGGGATAAGGGTAAGGCGACTGTGGACGATGTGTCGATTGTGCGGGAGTACATGGATGTATTTCCGAAGGATTTTCCTAGGGTACCTCTGGAGAGGCAGGTGGAGTTCAGGATTGATTTGATTCCAGGTGCGGCTCCAATAGCGAGAGGCGGTATTGGTTGGCTCCTCTCGAGATGCAGGAGTTGTCTATACAGTTACAGGAGCTGTTAGACAAGGGATTCATTAGACCGAGCAGCTCACCATGGGGAGCCCCGATTTTGTTTGTAAAAAAGAAGGAAGGATCCCATCAAATGTGTATTGACTACCAAAAGTTGAATAAGGTAACTGTGAGGAACCATTATCCACTCTCAAGGATTGATGATCTTTTTGACTAGCTTCATGGTGCATCTTGGTTTTTCAAGATTGATTTGCGATTGGGCTATCATCAGATGAGGTTCAGGGACGAGGATTTGCAGAAGACAACATTCCGGACTCACTATGGCCATTATGAGTTCGTGGTGATGCCATTTGGGCTCTTCAATGCTCCTGCTGCATTCATGGATCTCATGAACCGCGTATGCAGACCAATGTTGGATCGGTCTGTGATAGTCTTTGTTGATGATATCTTGGTATTCCAAGACGCGGGAGCAACATTAAGAGAACTTGAGGGAGGTGCTGGAGACTTTGAGGAGGGAGATACTTTTCACAAAGTTCTCTAAGTGTGATTTTTGGTTATGCGAGGTGCAGTTCTTGGGTCACCTTGTCAATCAGCAGGGTATTCTAGTTAATCCAGCAAGGTCGAGGTCATGATGCAGTGGGAGGTTCCGAGGTCTCCATCTGATATTTGGAGTTTCCTTGGTTTGGTGGGTTATTATCGGAGATTTATCTAGGATTTCTCCAAGATTTCTGCTCCATTGACCTGACTGACCAAGAAGTCGGTGACATTTCATTGGGGGCCTGAGCAGCAGGAAGCTTTTGATACTCTTAGGAAACGATTATGCGAGGCACCGATTTTGACCCTGCCTGAGGGTGTCGATGATTTTGTGGTCTATTGTGATGCTTCGATCACGCGTTTGGGTGCAGTTCTGATGCAACAGGGGCGTGTGATTTCATACGCCTCAAGGAAGCTGATGCCTCATGAGGCGGATTACCCGACACATGATTTGGAATTGGGGGTGGTGGTTTTTACCCTCAAGATTTATCATCATTACCTCTATGGGGTTCGTTGTACTATTTACATGGACCATAAGAGCCTGATGTATTTGATGGATCAACCAAATCTGAATATGAGGCAGCGTCGTTGGTTGGATGTGAAGGATTATGATTGTGAGATTCTGTACCACCCGGGGAAGGCCAATATGGTGGTCAATGCTCTCAGTCACAAGGTGGTCGCGACTTCGATCAGGGATATATGTTTGAGGATGACAGTGATTACTACGTTGATGGAATGGATTCGAGAAGCTTAGGCCAAGGCTATGAAGGAGGAGCACCGAAAGTGTGAGCGGATTGTAGGTCAGGTGGATTCCTTTGATTATGATAGTCGTGGATTGTTGACCCTACATCGGAGGGTCTGGGTTTCTTATTAGGGCGGTGTGCACCAAGTTCTGATGGAGGAAGCCCCCAAGTCGAGATTGTCCATTCATCTCGGGGCAACGAAGATGTATAGGGATCTTCACCCTGATTATTGGTGGCACTACATGAAGCAGGATATAGTGTGGTTTGTGGAGTGGTGCTTGACTTGTAGGAAAGTTAAGGCCGAGCATCAGCTACCTTAAGGCAAGATGTAGACGATGGAGATTCCCATATGGAAATGGAAAGACATCATGATGGATTTTATCACGAAGCTCCCCAGGACAGCGCACTGAGTGGATTCTATTTGGGTCATCGTGGATCGAGTGATCAAGAGCACACATTTTATTCCGATCCAGGAGAGTATTTCTATCGATAAGCTAGCTGAGATTTATGTTCAGGAGATGGTGGCATGTCATGGAGTACCAGTATCAGTAGTTTCAGAACGAGATTTTCTCTTTACTTCCAGGTTCTGGAAACGGTTCCATGACGAGATGGGCACTCGTCTCCATTTCAGTACAACTTTTCATCCGTAGACCGATGGGCAGAGTGAACGGACGATTCAGACTCTTGAGGACATGCTGCGTGCGTGCGTATTAGATTTTGGTGGGAGTTGGGATACATATCTTCCATTAGCAGAATTTCCATATAACAACAACTATCACGCTAGCATTAATCGAACTCCTTTTGAGATCTGTACGAGAGGAAATGTAGGACCTTGATTTGTTGGGGCGAGTTCGGTCAGCGAGTCATGGGGAGTACCGAGGTGGTGCTCAAGACCACTGAGATGATCCAGGAGGTTAGGAGCAGGCTTCAGACAGCTCAGGATTAGTAGAAAAGCTATGCCGACAAGCGTCGGTCAGATTTGGAGTTCCAGGTGGGTGATATGGTTCTTCTGAAGGTATCACCTTCTAAAGGTGTCATTCGGTTCAGGAAGTGGGGAAAGTTGGGTCCCAGATATATTGGTCCCTTCAGGGGTTTGGCTCGGGTGGGTCAGGTTGCATATCGTCTAGATCTTCTAACCGAGCTCAACCAGATCATTGCACTTTCCATGTCTCTCAGATGCGAAAGTGTTTGGTGGATGATTCCGCAGTTGTACCCTTAGAGGATATTCATGTAGATGATAGCTTGAATTGTGTCAAGAGGCCGGTGGCAATATTAGATCGGAAGACGAAAACCTTGAGGAACAAGGTGGTAGAGCTTGTGAAGTTGCAATGGTTGCACCGTAAGGGGTCGGAGTGGACTTGGGAGCCCGAGGAGGAAATGAGGGAGCATTATCCAAGATTGTTCGAGGAGGCGGACTTCGAGGATGAAGTCTGAGACAAGTGTGATGGAATTTGAGCAAAACATCAATCCTATGGTGTGCTTGCAAACCCTAAAGCTTTGGGTCTAGTTTGTCTAATGAACATGCAATAATAATCCAAAGCTTATAAACCCTAAATCTAGCATACAATAAACTAATTAACATATGAACTTGGGTTTAGATCTTACCTTGACTGTTATGTAGCAATAACAATCTCAATTCCTCTTGATCTTGACCTTTGAAAGCTTAGTGCCTCAAATGTTGCACCTCTAATGGAGTCACAAACACCATGAGCAGCAAGATGAAGAAGGAGAGAGGGAGGAGGCACCAAAAACGTCCTTGAACCCTTAGGGATTACTTCACGATGTTTTTGGGGCCTTAGGGGTTCCTTATATAGGTAGGCTATTAGGGTTTTCAACTAGGAAACCCTAATCTGACTGCTTAGGCCCTAAGCAGCCCATTGACACCCTCCTTAGAAGCATTGGACGAATTCTAATGGGTTTCCCCATAGATTTCATCCACTCTAACTGCTATGGAGTCCATTAGCCCATTTATGCAATTATCTTATAATTACAATATCAGTCCCCTTTATTTAATTATTCTCTTTTAGTCACAAAATTAATTCTTATCAATTCTTGACTATTAATTAAATGATATGATTTCTCTTTTAATATATTAATCATATAATATATTAATAAATCATAATTAATCCTCTTTCTCCTTAGTTCATCCTATCAGTTGCTATGTCGAAGGCAACCCAAAAGGACCATGCTCACAATAGGGTCAAGTACATACCAAAATAGTTATGGGCTTAGACACCTAGTTCAACAGTCTCCCACTTGGATAAGTCTAATAACTATATTGCATATGACTTCAGAACCTGATTAGCAATCATAGCTTTCAAAAGCTGTTGTCGAACTCTGATCATATTAGAAACGTGTCCTTTAGACAAGGGATCATATATTCATCCATTCTAGATATCGTATAGACATGAGTCATGGATTATAATCATTTTCTCAGTCTATATGTTGTTTCCCTATTTTCGATTTATGACGACTGACAACATACTACAACTGAACACATCAACTTAGTCCCGGCTTGGCCAAGCGCTTAGGGTGTCATCAATAAATCATCGAGGGGACCACATATATCGCTTTTATCCCACTTTGGGTAAAAGAAACGGATAAACTTTGACTTAATGCTTGCTTGTACCTAGTCATCAAATCACACACAACAATATGTTTTATAACACCAAGTTACTAGTGTGTTTACATATTATCAATGTGTAACCAACTTGCAGAATACAACTCACACGTCTCGGTTTCAATAATATAAGATATTATCGTCTCACCAATCACTCGTGATAAAATCCATGAGGCGATCCAAGTGAGCGTGAGTTTAATCCAATGCTCAAATCATATTCATAAGCAATCATGAATGTTGCAGCAAACCTTTGCTATGTCTAATACACTTTAGACAATCCACAAGCCAATTCATGACAATCTTCTTTCATACCTACTCCCAAAGTATGAGTGACTGTGGAGCGTTCGAATAATCATATTATTCAGGAAGTCAAAACATGCAAAGTGAAACACAAGAATAATCGAATCCAATATGGCCCCAAACTTTTGAGTATGAATAAAACTCCTTTTATTTAGTCACCATATTGATTACACATTAATCATTGTATGTAAGTCCCCAAAACTGCTTGTGTATCAATCAGATCCAATTGATGGTGCAGAATCCTAATCAATTGGATGATGTCAGATCAATATAGAAGAGAAGGAGAAGAAGATGATGAATCTAATGATGTATTCAATATGAATTATGCTCCTTACAATAGATTCATGCACACACACACTCTTCTCTCTAACTTTCTCTCTCTACAAGATGCTCTCTTCTCCCCTTCTTTTTCTCCAACCGTACACTCCCACATGCACTCCTCTATTTATATGGACCTCCAGCCATACACATGTGTACAGCCGCACACCATGTGTACGGCCGTACACACAAACCGCAAACACATACAACATTACATAAAAATATATTTTCCTAGAAAAGCAAAGTATAAACCATATTTTGACCCAACAATCTCCCCCTTGGTTTATAGCTTTCTTTTCTAATTGACCCAACAAGCTCCCCCTAAAAAGTAGCTGGCTTTTCTTGTTAATCTTCATTGGGAACTTGGCTTGAGCATTAATCTTCAAATTCTTCACAACTTCAAGATGAACTTGATGAATCTTCAATGAATGACTTCATATTGAGCGGTTGGGCTTTTCTTCAGAATTTGGCTTTGAACGCACGTCGGGTGAGGAGGCTTGATGTACTGATTCTTGAAAGATAGCGCTTTCAGCTTGAGAATCTACAGAGAGAACATCAGAGAGAACAATTGTTCTAGATCACTTCAGCAGGTACAAAGATAGCAGCAGACTGATTGAGGAGGATTCAATGCAATCTGTCACATATTCTTCAATTTCAGCTTCACCTTGCTTCTGGGGTTGAAGGATTGAATGTTGAAAGAATAATCTTCATTTCTTGTTCCTTCAAATGAGAATTCTTCGATGCTCACGGATGAAGCCTTGGCTCAGAAATCTTCAACACAAACTCCATGAGTCTTATCTATTCCTGAAATCACTTTTCAAGGCAAAACAAAACTAAAAGAAAAATTAACACACAAAATAAAAATAGAAACAAAAATATTTTTGGATTTTTGGATTTTTCTGAACAAGAAATAACACTATTTTTGGATTTTTAATTTTCTGATTTTTGTTTGATTTTTGAATTATTTTTAATTCTCCCCCTAAAATTTATGCATAGAGGAAAACTGTGAACAAATTTAACAAAAATAAAATGATATCTAACTTTAAGAATGATTTGGGATCAAAGTTTTTTAGACAACCTTTATCCGCTTGTCGGTACCTTCTATCTTCACGTCTTTGTCTGGTCAATCGCCGGTATTGTTGTCCACTTAAACACGAAAAATTGTGACAAAATTAGGACATACTATAAGTGACAAGACAATGTGATCATGAGTTCCTAGATATTATATATGATCTTAAGTTTCTAGATACTATATCTTAAGGACCATTCAGCTGACAACGACCAGGGATATTGTTGTCCACCTAAATTGAGCAGCGAGATCTATAGAGAATCTTTGAGTGTTCAATTTTAATTGTACTGGAACATGTTTCCCGCTTCTAGATATGCCCCAGTAATCAAGGACTTCCAGAGTACTCCTTACATCGGATGAGCAGACCAACATTAGGGGAGAAGATAGATTTAGAGTATTATCACTTATAGTGCATATGCTGTGTACCAGGTCGGATTGTTAGTCACGCAAAGGAGACAACATATGGCTAACAGATAAGAGGAATTTCTTATATGTATATGTATAATATGCAGAGAATTAGAGTTGCATATGTTACAGTCCAGGTCGGATCTCTTCCAATCACGTAGAAGAGGTAACATATGACTAACAGACAGAAAGAAAGAAAATGATTTTCTACAGAACTAATTTATCGGAATTTACCAGTTGCCCCATCAATACCGGAATTAAGGACAGAATCCACGCATGGAGGAAAAGTTAAACCACGGTTCCAGATACGGGTTCATTTAATGTGACGAGTAGATTCCCATATATATCTCCCTGCTCAACCTATCCAAGCGTCGTATTGTCAGGCTAAACAGATCTAACTAGGTCAAGATTTGTCAAGTCATTTGATTTCTTAAGTTCAACTCTGTCTAGTCATGTCAATTTAGAATCTTTCGTGCCTACCGACGCATCAAACCAGAGCATAGAACCTTCAACTTTGGGTACGTTACGCAGACTCAGGTTGTCCGTTATCACTCACTTCCCAAAACATCTCCCTCAAGCACATTCCATAAGCAACATATTATTTTTTTAATTTTGATTTTTTTTATTTTTTTTTTTAAAATTTTTCTAATTTTTGTTTTGTTTTTATTTCTCCCCCTAAATTTGTGCATATGAGAGAAACGAAAGTAAATGCGCAAATTTAAACTATCCTAAAACAAAAATTTGTCTTTAAAGCGAATCATCTTAAGAAAAACTCAGGAGTATAGAGAAGAAAACTCAAACCGTAAGTCACCGATTGAATTTGCATCCAGAAGGTCTGAGAACAGCATGCGTAATCTCAGAACAGATCCGAAAATTCTTCATGTCATTAAGCACAAACCCCGTGAGTGATCACTTCCTTTCTTCCCTTCCCGCAAGGACACATACTCTCAAACAATGTTCTGAGTGTTGTACAGTTGAGAGATGCCTCCTATCATGTGCCTGGAGCAACCACTATCAACAAACCGAAGTCTGATGATATGCCTCCATAGCTGCTCCAACACAGAGCGGGATCAGTTGGTCTTTGGAACCCAGTCCATTTTGAAACTGGGTCGACCTTTATCATCCTTGCACGATACTCTCTCCCATGACATATCCTGCTTATCACAAACAGAAGATGTAGAAATATTAGAATCGTGAGAAGATTTGGGAGAGTGAGCCTTTGGAACCCATTTGTAGTTGGGTTTAACCCATTTCTTTTTCGATCTGATGGGTGGCTCAGTACTTGCTTTTGAACTCGAAGCTGGCCGTTGAGATGAATTTGATTTTGGCTTCATGGGAGCATCTCTTGGATTGAACTTCTTGGCCGACATTCCCTTCTTGCCCTTGGGATTTTGATTCTTGGCCTTCTGGGCATTCCAGTCGCCATTGTCTGAATGTGGCCTCGAAGGGTTTCTTTTGGGGTATCTCCCTCTTGGTGCGTTCTGCCACCCTTGTGCATAGTAGGGAACGTATGCGCGATTTGGACAGTTTCGGGCAATGTGTCCAGGTGTTCCACAGTGGAAACAAGACTTTTTCTTCACTGTGAAGTTGTTTCTTCCTACCCCTGGTGGCGTGTCCTTGCCTTGTTTCTTGTTGTTCCCACATGCACACTTGCAACAAGAACTCTGTTGCGTTGGAATTGGTGGCCTGTATTTCTCAACGGCTGGTTGATCAGAAGCAGTTGAGTTCGAAGCAACAGATTCAAAGTTCAAGGAGATGTTGGTTTGTTCAATGGTGTTCTCCTTGTTCTCATCCTCTGCTACTTTACCTGCACATGAAGTATAAGCATTAGTATCGTTCAGCTCAGCACCCTCAGTTGGCCCTGATTGTTCAATCTTAACTGAATCTGGAGCTGGGGTTTGGCCATACTGAGCAGACATTTCTTCCTCATTGGTCTCAAAGGGTGGGTTATAATTGTGATTAAAAGGAGGTGGCACACTGTGATACCCTAGACCCTTGGTTTGATTATCTTTAAAACTCAATTGATTTTCTACTAAGGACTCGACTGTCTTACTTGATGCGGTATAATTTTTGAAACTAACATCTGTTTTTCCACACTTTATTTTCAAAGCGTCAAGTTCTTCAGTTACAGCAACAAGTTTTTTCTTAATGTGATCATAATTTTCACACTTGTTGCTGTAATCTTCTTGTAATTTCCGGAAATCCTTGATTTTTGTTTCTAATTGAGCTTTTAACGGTTTCTGACCTTTCCTAAGAGTATAGCCTTCGTATTTGAGGTCCTCATTTTCTCTTTTTAATAAATCGATTTGATCTCGGAGAAATTTAATCGTAGCTTTACAAGATGGAGTACATGAAACTTCATTTACCGGAATTGATGTGGAACTCATTTTTATTTATTTATTTATTTTTTTGATTTTTTATTTTGTAAAATTTTTTTTAATTGCCCTTTGACTTAAAAACCGGGAAAGTCAACCTTAAAAGTCAAATTTAAAAAGTCAAACTCAAAAATCAAACTTAAAAAGTCAAACTTAAAAGCCAAATTTGAAAAATTAAAAGTCAAACGAGAAAGTCAAAATTTAAAGTCAAAAGTCAACTTTTAAAAGTCAAAGTCAAAATTTTAAGCAAAAAGTCAAAAATAAAAGTCAAAAGTTAAAAATAAAATCAAAAAATAAAAAGTAAAATTTTTGGGTTGAAAAAGGATTTTAAAAAATAAAATTTTGAATTTTTGGGTTAAAAGTGTGAAATTTCGAAAGTTGAATCCGAGAAGAACCGATTATGATTTAAATTTCGGAGGAGAATAACGTCAACCAAGTTGGTCGAGATGGGAAGACTCGGGTTCGAATCCTGGCAGCTTCAAATCCGTTTCCTTTTTTTAGATGCGAAGGCTTCTGTGCGAGGATGGCTGGGAAGCGAGGATGAAGCCGCGAAGCCGAGACCGATGCTGCGGATCCGTGAACCAGATGCGAGACCGAGGCGAAGGAGCTGGACCGCACACGTCCGGACCGCACACGCCCGAGTCGCACACACTGAGCCGCACACCGAGGCGTGTACTCCGAGCCGCACACTCCGAGGCGTACACCGTGACCGCACACGTCCAAGGCGCACACTCCGAGCCGCACACCGAGCCGGCCGCACACTGCTGATCCGTACACCGAGGCTGCTGAGCCGCACTCCTTCAACCGGGCCGCACACCTTCAACAGATTCGCGAAAAAAACGACGTTTTTCACCCTTTTTTGCTTTAAAACTCGATCAAAAACTCGTTTTTATGAAAAATGCAAAGAAGTAACCCCCCTTATTTTTGCGAGATCTATCCAAAAACGCTATTCTATTTTCAAAAAAAGATCAAATAAGCTCCAGATCTGAAAAAATTGATTGATACAACCAAGCTCTGATACCAATTGTAAGTCCCCAAAATTGCTTGTGTATCAATCAGATCCAATTGATGGTGCGGAATCCCAATCAATTGGATGATGTCAGATCAATATAGAAGAGAAGGAGAAGAAGAAGATGATGAATCTAATGATGTATTCAATATGAATTATGCTCCTTACAATAGATTCATGCACACACACACACTCTTCTCTCTAACTTTCTCTCTCTACAAGATGCTCTCTTCTCCCCTTCTTTTTCTCCAACCGTACACTCCCACATGCACTCCTCTATTTATATGGACCTCCAGCCATACACATGTGTACAACCACACACCCTATGTACGGCCGTACACACAAATCGCAAACACATACAACATTACATAAAATATATTTTCCTAGAAAAGCAAAGTATAACCATATTTTTGACCCAACATTGTATAATGTTTCGGATAATCAACTTATTACTTGAATTATAATAGCAGTTGTGCCATGCACCAAGCATGCACACTCTGTTTACCTATGGTCCATACTTTGTGTTATAGATCAATTGTAAACATTTCCAATGATTCTCATTTCACAATCCCTAATCCTTATTGTTAGTGTAAAAACACAAAATTCTCGCCACTACTAGAACATGTTAGATTCTAACATTTTATACAATGATCCTTTTGTAATCTTATTTCACAAAAGTCACCAATACTTTGCTAATGAAATTACAAAGTTCTCTATTGGCAATTGTTACAAGACAATTCCATAGATGTGAAGTCTCACATTCAAAGTACATTCCTTTGAACATCCTTCTTGCGTAAAAGTTTCTAATCTAGACATCGATTCTCGATATCCAACTCCTAATATGGAAACATTTCCATACTTGCCATACGACAACTCATTATTAATAGAATCATATCTAATCATAATAATGCAATTATGGTCCATTCGTTACTATACTTTCAACAGCCCACAAGTGACCAATCCTTAGTGAACCTTATTTTGACGTTGATAGCTGATTAATTATTTTAGTCAAACCGATTCTAGTCCCTTTTCCCTCTTAATGCCCTAGGCATTTGGAAAATTTTAGAACGGTCGAATATTACAACATATGCAATCGATCCTATACCCGAAGCGTATGGGACACGATTTATAATGAAAAACGTGATACTTTACCAGTTCCTTGCTATAATATTGCCATATATAGAATCCTTTTAAGTTGAATCTTTTCAACATAACATCAATATATGTCTTTTTGACTAAATTTGATTAAAATTTCTCGATCCAAGCTTTTAGATTTCGAACCGAAGTATAATATTCTCTCCCTTAATTATAGCAAGACAACTTTTCAACCCCTGCAACTTTGCAAAGTGAAACTTTTGTTTTCTATAACTAATATTGCTAACATGAAACACATAAAATAATAATCATGCTCCCACTAACATGATAATTATATCCATACCAGCATAACATTTCTGCTCCCAATAGATTTGACACATATTCAAAAAAAATTTGGACTTCTAGAAAGCAATATGTAACGCCTGTGTTTCCGGGCTTGCCATTTTTAGCAATGTAATAGTCTAGGTTAACCTTTGTAACCCGTCGTGAGATAATAATAATGTATTATTTGAGTATTATGTGTTTTGTGCTTAATTGCTTAATTATGTGGTTTGATTAATTAAGAATAAAAATAAGCGTCAAAATTTAAGTGTAAAATAAACTTAATATATTTGGTTAATGTTGTAGTAGTTGAAACGAGGTTTCCGAATATATATAGAACGCCCAAATCTGACTTCGTATGAGGAAGTTATGATTTATCGAAGTTCCGGCTTAGCGATATACAACCTGTTTTACTCGATTTGAGATCGAGCGGTTGTTAGCCGAAGCAATCTAAATGAGAATCGAAGATCTCATTGTTGGTATTGAAACGATAAAAAGTTAGGCGAGAACGGACGTCAAACGAAGAAGTTATGAATTTATAACGAAAGTTTCTGTCCCGGCCTATTAAAAATAATTAATAAAAATAAAGTCAAAATTAGCCGACGGAATCTAAACGAAAGTCGTAGAGCATGGTCTCACCTTCGCGTGGATATAAAGAACGTCGAAAACGGAGTTCGTATGATGAAGTTATGAATTTCCGAAGTTTATTAATCATTTTGTATTTATTTTTAATTCAAAATTCGGAAGTATTATCCGAAGGAGTCACCGATCTGATCCGAGGTACGCCCCGCGTACTCGAGTACGCCCCGCGTACTCCGAGGGATGTCGACACTCGCACTCGAGCACTTCGGATACGTAAGCAATGACGTTTTGGGCAGTACGCCCCGCGTAACGCAGTACGCCCCGCGTACTCCGAGGCTCCAGCCTCCTATAAATAGGATGCGAGGGTTCCGGGTATTTTTGCCAATTCCCTCTCGTTTTCGTGTCGAAGCTCTGCGCAAAAACCCCCGAAGCTACCCCGAAGCCCCGGTATCATACTCTAGCCCCGAGGCAAGTCCCGAGATCCCGAAGATCCCGAGAAGCGCGGTTCCCGAGTCGAAGCTCTGCCCGCGAGAAGTTCGATTTTCGAGGAGATCTTCCAGATCTGCTGAGGAATACTACTTTTATAAGCCGTAGTGCTGTCCGATCATCTTCTGATCAAGTGAGTGTATACTAACTTTCATAAACACAATAATAATACGAGTTTGGTTCGAGTGTATTAAGAGTATTGTTGTTTATAAGTGTGAGTGTGTAGTTATTTTCTTCTAATACAATAATACGAAGTATTTTATATAAAAATACGTGCTATGTGTATATATTTGGTTGTGTTATGTGTGAATGAGTATTCACTCTCTTCTATCTTATAGATCTGCTTATTTCTTTATGAGATATGTGTTATGTGTGTGTGTGCCTCATCTGTTATGTGATATATGTGTTGATTAAAGCATGCTATACAGGTTTTCTTTAAACTATGTATACAAATGTATATTTTTATCTACTAATATGTTGGGTAGAACATGGGTAGACAGTTGGTGTGTAATAAACAGATGAGAGGCCTCGTTGTTGTTTGATTGAGTCATCTAGCGGAGTTTAGATGACGACCACTGGCTATTCTAGACAGTCTTGTGGAAACATTAGCAGGTTCGCCACCTGTAGGTGTTAATGAACTTGGGTGTTCATTCGCTGTACTCCATCCCCCTCATGGTTGCCTTATTTGACTTATATTGCTGAGGTACCCCCGAAGCATGTGTTGTCGCCCCGATGAAATATTCTTAGACTAGGTCCCTTATGTTAGTTGTTTTAGGGACATTAAAGTGAGAATAACGGGAATGGGTAATTGGGTTATTGTTGGTTGGTGAAAATTAAATATGATATTTATTGTGGGTTGAAAACCCTATATGCTCACCAGGCTCCCAAGCCTGACCCACTCAGTTTTAAATTGTATTACAGGTAGTGGCGGAAGGGCATGAGATGGATGAACCATCAAGTTGTTTTGTTTACAAGTCTGCATATGTTTATATTTGTTATATGACTTGTAATGTATTCGTTTATGCTTATTGGTCTGTATCGGAACATGACACCCCGAGTTTTGATTATAATGAAAATACATTTCTTTTATGAAATGCTTCGGTAAACAATGTTTTAACATGTTTTGTTTTTGGGAACAAATTCCGCAACTCTTTCAAATCAAAAGGATTTACTCTGAAAATATTTAAAAACATAAATGAAAATCGGTCTTTGCTGGCCGAGATTTTGGGGATGTCACAGTTGGTATCAGAGCATTAGTTTAAGCGAACTAGGAATTTGTAGGATTTCTAGACTTAAACTTAGAATGCTAAGTGAAGTTTTGAGATGTGTGTCTGTTGTGGTTTAGACACGAGCACTAGTTTATTTTAGGAAAGTTGCCTAAAATGCTTTATGTGCTAAATGTTATATGTTGCCATATATGATATTATTTGCTCGGATCTATGGTCTGTTGCCGACCGGATCTAGAAACCTTATGTGTGTAGGATTCTAAGCGTACATCTACGATATTAGAACTAGCATGTAAACGTTTCGGAGTGATAAGGATGATTTGAATATCCATCATGATTGAGGATCTAATTTCACCTTATTCGGTGTAGATCAAAATGGTGAGAACAAGAAGTGGAGTTGGAAATGCTGACGAAAACAGGAATCAACCACCAGTGATTGAGCCAATACCTGTCGTAGCAGCAGCACCTGAGCCAATAACCATGGCTGGTGTGCAATTGATGATTCAGACGATGTTGGATCGTCAGATGGATGAAACTAGACGGTTGCTTCAACAAAATCGTGAAGAACTGTCGATTCGTGTGGAAGAGCCTGAACTGAATGAAGGGCACTCGGAAGGTGGAAACTTCAGTGGGTCTGTTGGTCCAGCCAACCCACCGATAGTTAGGCAAGATAACCATGATGGAAGGAATGATGGAATGGGATGCAAGTACAAGGACTTTTTGACTTGTAAACCATCGACCTTCAATGGAAAGGAGGATCCGATTGGGGTTATGGATTGGATCTCCGAAATGGAGTTAGCCTTTATGACATGTGGCTGTAGAGGCAAGTTGCAGACTATCTATGCCGTGCGACAATTCCGAGGTGGAGCCGTTCGTTGGTGGAACACTCTAGGGAAGACCTTAAGCCCTAGCGAGCCACTGCAATTGTCATGGGCAGAGTTCTTGGTGCAGTTTAAGCGCAAGTTCTGCTCGGCTCAAAATCTGTTGGAGTTGGAGAACAAGTTTCTGACATTGACGAAGGGTAGCATGTCAGTAGATGAATACACCAATAACTTCACCGATAAGATGGAGTTTGCCTTGCGTATCGTTCCAGACGAGCTGACAAAGGTGGATCGGTATGCGAAGGGACTTCCATGGGAGTACGAGGTGCCGGTACGTCAGGCACTTACTCTAGAGGCAGCTATCTGGGCTGCCAAGTCTGTGGAGAACATGATCAAGGGGAGAACCACCGACAAGGTTGAGGTTGGTGAGAAAAGGAAGTTTGAAGGAACATCTGGTTCCAGTAAGAAGAGTAAATTTTCGAAATTTGATTCGAAAAAGTTTGGAGGAAAAGGAGGCGAAGCGAAGTGGTGTGATAAGTGTAGGAAAAAGCACTTTGGGAAATGTAGCGAGGATGTAACCTGCTACAAGTGTGGAAAGGTTGGACATTTTGCCAATGAATGTCCGAACAACAAAAGGATGTGTTTTGGTTGCAATGAAGAGGGGCATATTTTGAAAGACTGTCCGAAGAAGAAGGAGGCAGCTAGGCCCAACATTCCACCAAAGCCGAAGGCGAGAGCCTTCCAGATGACACTTGAGGCTGCTAAAGATGAAGCTGATGTCGCTTCAGGTACCTTTCTCGTAAACGAATTACCTGCTCATATATTGTTTGATTCTGGAGCCAACTACTCCTTTATTTCGCATGAGTTTGGTAGAAAGCTAGCTTTGCCTGTTGATAGACTAAATAATGCTTTATTAGTCGAAGTAGCTAGTGGCAAGTTTGTACCTGTTAGCCATCGTATGAAAAACGTCTTGATCGACCTTAATGGGAATAAGTTTCTCGAGGCGTTATTGCCTATCGAACTTAATGGTTTCGACATCGTGTTGGGAATGGATTGGCTTAGCGCCAATGATGCCGAAATTTTGTGCAAGAAGAAGATAGTTAAAGTAAACACGCCTGGAAAAGATTCGTTTATGGTGTATGGGGACAAACGCAGAGTGAATTCTGGAATCATTTCTCTAATGAAAGCCAGAAAGTGTTTGACCAAGGGATGTACATCATATTTAGCATTCGTGATTGATGCTAAGAAGGAAAAGAAGGTGATGCAGAGCATTCCAGTGGTGTGTGATTATCCGGAAGTATTTCCCGAGGATCTTCCTGGATTACCACCTGATAGACAAGTGGAGTTCAGAATAGACTTGTTACCAGGAACCACGCCAATAGCAAAAGCACCTTATCGATTAGCACCGACGGAGATGAAGGAGCTGATGATGCAACTTCAGGAGTTATTGGACAAAGGTTTCATTAGACCTAGTTCATCGCCCTGGGGAGCTCCGGTGTTATTTGTAAAGAAGAAAGATGGAAGTATGAGAATGTGCATCGATTACAGAGAGCTGAACAAGGCAACAATAAAGAATAGATATCCGTTGCCGAGGATTGATGACCTGTTTGATCAATTGCAAGGTTCGAGCTATTTCTCGAAGATCGATCTTAGGTCAGGATATCATCAGCTGAAAGTAAGAGAGCAAGATATCGAGAAGACTGCATTCAGAACTAGATATGGACACTACGAGTTCTTGGTTATGTCGTTTGGACTAACCAATGCTCCGGCAGCGTTCATGGATTTGATGAATAGGGTTTGTAATCCTTTCCTTGATAAATCCGTGATAGTGTTTATAGACGACATTCTGATCTACTCGAAAAGCCAGGAGGAGCATGGCAGACACTTGCGAGAAGTGTTAGAAGTTTTGAAGAAGGAGAAGCTTTATGCGAAGTTCTCCAAATGTGATTTTTGGATTCGTGAGGTCCAATTCTTGGGTCACGTGGTCAACCAAGAAGGGATAATGGTTGATCCAGCGAAGATCGAAGCTGTGACGAAGTGGGAACAACCGAAAAGTCCCACGGAGATTCGAAGCTTTTTAGGATTAGCCGGATATTACCGAAGGTTTATCCAAGGCTTTTCTTCGATTGCTACTCCATTGACAGCTTTGACCCACAAAGGAGCTACTTATGCTTGGAGTGAGAAGCATAAAGAAGCATTCGAGAAGTTAAAGAAGAAGCTATGCGAGGCACCGATACTTTCTCTACCCGATGGAGTCGAAGACTTCGCTGTTTATAGCGATGCGTCTGGTGTTGGATTGGGTTGTGTTTTGACCCAAAGAGAAAAGGTGATAGCATATGCGTCTCGACAGCTGAAAGAGCATGAAAAGAATTACCCTACTCATGATTTGGAGTTGGCAGCGGTAGTTTTCGCTCTGAAAATATGGAGGCATTACCTCTATGGCACGAAGTGCAAACTTTTCACTGATCATAAGAGTCTCCAATACCTCTTTAATCAGAAGGAATTGAATATGAGGCAACGACGCTGGCTAGAATTACTTAAAGACTACGACTGCGAGATACTTTACCACCCCGGTAAAGCTAATGTTGTTGCTGATGCTCTCAGTCGGAAGGTCAATCTTGAAAGGAAGAGGCCAAGAGCGTTGAGAATTGAAGTTGTCTCGACTATTGTGGAAAGTATAAAGAAAGCTCAAGAGGAAACTTCTGAGAAAAATGACCGAAAGGAGGAACGTTTGGGTAAAACGTTGGTGTTTGGTACTAACGGTCATGGACTGAAGGTATTCCAAGATCGTATTTGGGTACCTAAGTCAGGAGGAATTAGGGATCTTCTGATGGAAGAAGCTCACAAGACCATGTACTCGATTCATCCGGGTAGCACTAAAATGTATAGGGACCTGAAACCCTACTACTGGTGGCCGACGATGAAGCTTGATGTTGCAAAGTATGTGGCCGAGTGTGTGACTTGTGCGAGAGTCAAGACACAACATCAGAAACCTTACGGGAGTTTAGAACCATTGCCTGTGCCTATGGGTAAGTGGGAAGACATTGCTATGGATTTTGTCACTAAACTGCCCAGAACAAAGAATGGTCACGACATGATTTGGGTGGTCGTTGATCGATTCACTAAGAGTGCACATTTCATAGCGGCCAGGGAGAAATGGTCTATGGAGAAGCTTGCGAATTCTTACGTGAAGGAAATTGTGAGGCTTCACGGTGTTCCGTTAACGATTGTATCGGATCGTGATAGCCGTTTCACCTCAAGGTTTTGGAAAAGTCTACAAGAGGAAATGGGTACCAAGTTATGTTTAAGCACAGCTTACCATCCGCAGACTGATGGTCAGAGTGAAAGAACAATACAAACACTTGAAGATATGCTGAGAGCATGTACCTTGGAATTCCTAGGTAATTGGGATGAACATTTACCGTTGGTAGAATTTTCCTATAATAATAGTTTTCACTCGAGCATTAAGATGGCACCTTATCAAGCTTTGTATGGACAGAAGTGTCGTACGCCGTCTTGTTGGCTTGAGGCTGGGGAAAAGCAGTTTATGGGACCAGAGTTGGTTCATCAAACTGCTGAAAAGTTGAAAATAATTAGGGAAAGAATGTTAGCAGCTCAAGATCGTCAAAAGAGCTATGCTGACAAGAAGCGAAGACCGATGACTTTTGAGGTTGGAGATTCGGTTTTGCTTAAAGTCTCGCCGTGGAAGGGACTTATAAGATTTGGTAAAAGGGGAAAGTTGAGTCCAAGGTTTATTGGACCGTTTAGAGTCCTTCAGAGGATTGGGAATCAAGCTTACAAGCTCGAATTACCCGAAGAACTGAATGGAATTCACAACACCTTTCATGTGTGTTATTTGAGGAAGTTCACGGGAGAAGTTCCCGATATAATTCCAATTTCTGAATTGAGAATTGATGAGAACAAAAGGTTGATTGAAGAACCAGAGGCAATTGTTGACTGAAAGACTAAGAAGTTGCGACGCAAAATGGTTGGGTTAGTGCTTGTCCGATGGAAACACACGAATGGGCCGAATCTCACCTGGGAGACGGAGAGTGACATGTTGAGTCGCTATCCGCATTTGTTTGTTGATGTGTGATTCCGGGGACGGAATCATTCTAAGGTGGAGAGAATTGTAACGCCTGTGTTTCCGGGCTTGCCATTTTTAGCAATGTAATAGTCTAGGTTAACCTTTGTAACCCGTCGTGAGATAATAATAATGTATTATTTGAGTATTATGTGTTTTGTGCTTAATTGCTTAATTATGTGGTTTGATTAATTAAGAATAAAAATAAGCGTCAAAATTTAAGTGTAAAATAAACTTAATATATTTGGTTAATGTTGTAGTAGTTGAAACGAGGTTTCCGAATATATATAGAACGCCCAAATCTGACTTCGTATGAGGAAGTTATGATTTATCGAAGTTCCGGCTTAGCGATATACAACCTGTTTTACTCGATTTGAGATCGAGCGGTTGTTAGCCGAAGCAATCTAAATGAGAATCGAAGATCTCATTGTTGGTATTGAAACGATAAAAAGTTAGGCGAGAACGGACGTCAAACGAAGAAGTTATGAATTTATAACGAAAGTTTCTGTCCCGGCCTATTAAAAATAATTAATAAAAATAAAGTCAAAATTAGCCGACGGAATCTAAACGAAAGTCGTAGAGCATGGTCTCACCTTCGCGTGGATATAAAGAACGTCGAAAACGGAGTTCGTATGATGAAGTTATGAATTTCCGAAGTTTATTAATCATTTTGTATTTATTTTTAATTCAAAATTCGGAAGTATTATCCGAAGGAGTCACCGATCTGATCCGAGGTACGCCCCGCGTACTCGAGTACGCCCCGCGTACTCCGAGGGATGTCGACACTCGCACTCGAGCACTTCGGATACGTAAGCAATGACGTTTTGGGCAGTACGCCCCGCGTAACGCAGTACGCCCCGCGTACTCCGAGGCTCCAGCCTCCTATAAATAGGATGCGAGGGTTCCGGGTATTTTTGCCAATTCCCTCTCGTTTTCGTGTCGAAGCTCTGCGCAAAAACCCCCGAAGCTACCCCGAAGCCCCGGTATCATACTCTAGCCCCGAGGCAAGTCCCGAGATCCCGAAGATCCCGAGAAGCGCGGTTCCCGAGTCGAAGCTCTGCCCGCGAGAAGTTCGATTTTCGAGGAGATCTTCCAGATCTGCTGAGGAATACTACTTTTATAAGCCGTAGTGCTGTCCGATCATCTTCTGATCAAGTGAGTGTATACTAACTTTCATAAACACAATAATAATACGAGTTTGGTTCGAGTGTATTAAGAGTATTGTTGTTTATAAGTGTGAGTGTGTAGTTATTTTCTTCTAATACAATAATACGAAGTATTTTATATAAAAATACGTGCTATGTGTATATATTTGGTTGTGTTATGTGTGAATGAGTATTCACTCTCTTCTATCTTATAGATCTGCTTATTTCTTTATGAGATATGTGTTATGTGTGTGTGTGCCTCATCTGTTATGTGATATATGTGTTGATTAAAGCATGCTATACAGGTTTTCTTTAAACTATGTATACAAATGTATATTTTTATCTACTAATATGTTGGGTAGAACATGGGTAGACAGTTGGTGTGTAATAAACAGATGAGAGGCCTCGTTGTTGTTTGATTGAGTCATCTAGCGGAGTTTAGATGACGACCACTGGCTATTCTAGACAGTCTTGTGGAAACATTAGCAGGTTCGCCACCTGTAGGTGTTAATGAACTTGGGTGTTCATTCGCTGTACTCCATCCCCCTCATGGTTGCCTTATTTGACTTATATTGCTGAGGTACCCCCGAAGCATGTGTTGTCGCCCCGATGAAATATTCTTAGACTAGGTCCCTTATGTTAGTTGTTTTAGGGACATTAAAGTGAGAATAACGGGAATGGGTAATTGGGTTATTGTTGGTTGGTGAAAATTAAATATGATATTTATTGTGGGTTGAAAACCCTATATGCTCACCAGGCTCCCAAGCCTGACCCACTCAGTTTTAAATTGTATTACAGGTAGTGGCGGAAGGGCATGAGATGGATGAACCATCAAGTTGTTTTGTTTACAAGTCTGCATATGTTTATATTTGTTATATGACTTGTAATGTATTCGTTTATGCTTATTGGTCTGTATCGGAACATGACACCCCGAGTTTTGATTATAATGAAAATACATTTCTTTTATGAAATGCTTCGGTAAACAATGTTTTAACATGTTTTGTTTTTGGGAACAAATTCCGCAACTCTTTCAAATCAAAAGGATTTACTCTGAAAATATTTAAAAGCATAAATGAAAATCGGTCTTTGCTGGCCGAGATTTTGGGGATGTCACACAATAGTTATTGACTTCCAAAGTTCATATTTCTAATACGATATGCATCGATAAGCCTTTATCTAAGCTTCTCAAACTCATACACCTTTCCTTAGTTAGCTCATATATGTGTCTAAACAATTTCAGCACTTATAGCAATAAGTCTTAAATGTTTAAACTAATTGCCAACTCTCATAATTCGAACTATGAAGAGGGATGTCGTAATCATAATCGAATTTGAGAATGTAATTTACACAATCTCTATCTCCTTAAAATCTCTCTTAGTGAAAGCGTTTCCTCACAATAATTTCCATGAAGGAGAGAAACCTTATGACACTTAGATTTTATGGTGTATGTGTTCCTATCCATGTGAATTTTGTCGTAACCATATTCGTAAGATAGTGTTTGTGACAAATCCAGACTCTTATGGACAGAACTTGTTCATTCTTAATTTCTTACCATCAAGGGTCCCACCATTGCTTCCAAGTTATTTAGCAGCTCACCTATACTAGTCAATGTACTTCATTGAACAAGGTGTTTGCCCTTATGTAGTCAGTTGAGAACTCGTAGAACTCATATGCATAAGTAACTTTACTGGAATGGCATAGAAATAAAATTTAGTCAACACAATAGGTTACAACCTCAAGTCGTGCGCTAGTGTCCAATAGGTTTACTCCTGATTAGTTCTTGAACCTTTTTCAAGATCATTTAGACTCCCACTGACCTCTTGACATATAATATTCTCTTGTCAAGAAACATTTCTTGACAAACAAATATTCAAGATTTAGTGCGGATTCATATCAAGACAAACCACTACACACAATTGGTCTTAGTTGGTATTTGTCTTATCTAAGACATCATAACTTACAAATTTCAAATGTGCAAGTGTAAGAAAAACATTTTCTACTCTACATTTGATGAGTGTGTTAAAACTTCTTAAGATATGTCACTCAAGTCACAATCTTGGAGTATAACTCTAAGACTTGATTTTGGAACGAATTATGATTCACCTATTGATTTAACCATTTCAACAATTTCCGATTTCTCTTTTTAGCCATACTAGTGCACTAAGATTTACTTAGAGGATCAATTGTGATATGGTTTCACAATCAATGAGACAATCATAAAACATGATACAAAAGTACTCTCCCATCTTTTCAGATTGAGACACTTTTATCTTTCTGTCTTATTGATTCTTCTTATTCGTTCTACCATTCATTGAAACTTTTCAATGATTCAGAATCATACTTAATCTTGTAAGCATAACCACATTTACTAGACTTTTAGTAAATCATGACGAATAATATTATTGTTATTTTTGGTGGACTTGACCAATGCACAACATTATGTAGCAGTTCTCCTAGTCCTTCACTTGACTCTTTGTCAAGGAATAAGTCTTAATTTTCCAAATATAAAGGTTCTCATTCATCATACAATACAATTTGTATGATTCCAAGTGTCTGTCCAATTGAAACTCGGGCGACAAGAATCTTTCCTTATTTGGTAAATTCTCGACATTACCACAAATAACATAACTAAGAATCACTTCCATTTCAATATTGCTAAAAAAAGAAATACACAAACATCAATTTTCATACATGCCATTGCAAGGAATTATAAATAAGACAAACCAAAATTTATTTTATTTGTAAAAGGTGCGGAAAAAATTGTCCTTATAATGCAAATTCAAATGAAAACTATGCTATTTCATATTCCTAAACAATCTATCATAACTCAAAAAGTAGTAGCTCCAAAAATTCGATCATCGAATCATGCGATCGAAATCCATTTCTTCGCGATCAGACTCAGCTCACTTCTTCCTTTAAGCTTCCTCTCTTTTCTTCGATCCTACAACACATCAAAATGCAATCTTATCACATCATGTATTAAGAATCTCCAAATAGGAACTTAATAGAGTTAGAAAGTGGATTTTACCTGAAGCAGATTCATACATCTTGACTCTTTCATCTCTTAGATCTCTCAGGTAGTCGGGGCAGCTTCGTAATCAAATCCCCCTCTTTTGGCAGTAGAAAAATACGGATTCTTCTGGAATGGTACACGAGACTATCTCAGACTCAACTTTTCTCTTGCGTAGTGAAAACTTTTATGGACTTCCAATGTTGTCATTTCCCATAGAAGGGTGAGACATTGATTTACCAGACAAATTTTCTTGACCAGTGCGCCAAATCATCGTTGATTCAGCAGCAATAAGCAAATAAGTCAAATCAATGAGGGTTACGTCGTGGTCCATCATATAGTACTCTCTAATGAACTCACTATATGATTCGGGAAGTGACTGAAGAGCCAAGTCAACAACCAACTTCCTTGAGACATCGAAGCCTAACATTTCGAATCTATCAATAGGCAACTTCATATCCAAGACATGAGCGCATACCGACTTTCCATCTTCGTGTCTTTTCGCCAATAGGGCTTGAGTGACCTTGAACTTTTCAAGTATTCGAACACGTGGGTCAGGGAGAATTATCGGAGGAGGTGGAGGAAGTGAAGCATGATTTCCATTTCCAAAACCCAATCGTGGAACATCATCTTCATGTGGAAAACTTTTTCCAACGGTTTCAGGAAGACCATAATTGTCAGACTTTGACATCTACAAAACGGGTGAAATTCAAGTTAGTTGATTGGAATCCTTGATATAACACCCAAATGAAATATCAAGGCTAGGATCCAACACAATATCCTACAATATAGAAGAGGGATGCCGTAATCCAAATTGCAGAACATTTGAAGGTAGGTAAATGACGATTTACCAATTTCCACCATGAAAAATGAAAATTGAAAATTAAGTTTTAAATGAATTGAAACTCCTAGATCTTTTGAGATTCATTGAAATTTTCAATGGCATATTTAAATCTTGAGTGTGCCCTTCGTTTGTGACTGGGATGCCGAGGATCACAAACAAGTTGTGGATAACCATGCAAATATACATGGTGTCTGTAACGTCCGTAGATCCAGGCTAGTCAATTTAGAGACGATAAGCATCAAAAATGAATTTTTGATGGAAGATTATTTAGAAGGATTAATCTTAACCAAGTTGTAGTATATGTCACAAGGTTTCCGTACATATAAAGAACGTCCAAATCTGACTTCGTATGAGGAAGTTATGATTTTTCTAAGTTTCAACTTAGCGGTATGCAGCCCGAAATACTTGATTTGAGATCGAGCGGTTTTTAGCCGAAGCAATCTAAACGAGAATTGAAGATCTCGTTGTTGGTATCGAAGCGATAAAAAGTTAGGCGAGAACGGAAGTCAATCGAAGAAGTTATGAATTTATAACGAAAATTTCTTTCCCGGCCTATTAAAAATAAATAATAAAAATAAAGTCAAAATTAGCCGATGAAGTCTAAACGAAAGTTGTAGAGCCTAGTGTCACCTACGCGTGGATATACAGAACGTCGAAAACGGAGTTCGTATGAAGGAGATATGAATTTTCGAAGTTTATTGAAGAATTAATAATTAAATTTAATTATTAAATCCGACATTATCCGAAGGGGAGTCACCGGGCATATCCGAAGTACGCCCAGCATACTGCTGT
The DNA here is from genome assembly GCF_051521515.1 of Lactuca serriola. Lineage (NCBI taxonomy): Eukaryota > Viridiplantae > Streptophyta > Magnoliopsida > Asterales > Asteraceae > Lactuca > Lactuca serriola. The sequence goes on from NC_136408.1 coordinate 60,744,166, forward strand.
ACGCCCCGCGTACAGCGAAGCATGACGACCTTCACACTCGAGTTCTTCGGATGACGAACGCCATGATGATTTCGGAAGAGTGCGCCCCGCGTACAGGCGTACGCCCCGCGTACTCCGAGGCTCCAGCCTCCTATAAATAGGATGCGAGGGTTCCGGGCTTATTTGCTCATTTCTCCTCATTTTTGTGCCGAAGATCTGTGTGTAAACCTCCGAAGCCATCCCGACACCCCGAGTCTCATATCCAAGTTAAGAAGGAAGTTTTACGCTCCTAAGATCCCGTGAAGTGCGATTCCCGAGCCGAAGCTCTGCCCGCGAGAAGTTCGATTTTTGTGGAGATCTTCCAGATCTACCGAAGAATACTACTTCTGCAAGTCGTAGTGCTGTCTGATCATCTTCTGATCAAGTGATTGTGTGGTTACTTTCTTCTAACGCATAATTATGAAGTATTTTATACGAAATACGTGTTATGTGTATAATTTTGTTGTTATGTGTGTGAATGTATATTCACTTTCTTCAATCTCATAGATCGGATTTATTCTCTATGAAATACGTGTTATGTGGGTGTGCCTCATCTGTTATGTGGAATAGGTATTGAATGAGAATGTTATACAGGTTTTAAACTATGTATAAAAATATATATTTTTATCTACTAATTTGTTGGGTAGAACATGGGTAGATAGTTGATGTGTGATAAACAGATGAGAGGCCCCGATGTTGTTGTTGTTGATCTAGTTATTCAGCGAGTATGGATTAGACCAAGAGGTTAATTTTAGATCCGGGAGTATGGGTCAGGTAAAGAGATAAAAACTTGTTATTAGTCCGGGAGTATGGATTAAGACTAAGTTAATTGTCCTTAGTCCGGGAGTATGGATCGGGCACAGTTATTGATCCGGGAGTATGGATCAGATCAGGATTAGGGTATAGATAATTGTCCTTATTCCGGGAGAATGGATTGGGTACAATTATTGATCCGGGAGTATGGATCAGATCAGGAGGTCAGTTTTAGATCCGTAAGTATGGATCAGGTAGTTGTAGATCCGTGAGTATGGATCGGGTGAAGAGAATAGTTTTAGATCCATGAGTAGGGATCAGGTAAAGAGGAAAATATTAGATACGAGAGTTTAGATCGTGTCATTGTGAGGATCGATGGGGTGGGATAAGAGTTGCCTTTATATGGTGAAATTGTGCAAGTTTGAATGTTCTATATTTATAAATATATGATATAACATTGTGGGATGAAAACCCTATATGCTCACCAGGCTCCCAAGCCTGACCCACTCAGTTTTCTTTGTATCACAGGTATTAATACGAAGACATATTTCACAGAGAGATTTAAAGGAGATATAAATTAATTGTGTAATTAAATGTAAGTTCTGTTTATGCTTATATGTCTGTATCGGAACATGACATCCCTAGGTTTTATTATTAAATGAAAAATACATTCCCTTTGAGAAATGTTTCGATAAGTTATTATCATGTCTTGTTTTGTGAACAAATTCCGCAACCGTTATCTTTAAAAGGTTACTCTGATTTTATAAAACAAAGCATAAACAAAATCGATCTTTTCTGGCCGTGAATTTGTAACATCCCCATCTGACACGTATCACAATATTGTCCGCTTTGGGCCACTCGGCACGAGGACTTCCCAGGGAGTCAACCATCCTGGTACTACTCCCGCCCGAGCATGCTTAACTGCAGAGTTCTTATGGGATCTGCTGCCCTCACGACTTTAAAACGCATTGTGATAGGGAAGGTATCCACACCCCTTATAAGAAATGCTTAGTTCTCCTTCCCAGCCGATGTGGGATCAGATCTAACCCACTTTCACCCCCCATTATAGGGTTCGACGTCCCCGTCGAACACATCGACCCGTGCCCTGGCTCTGATACCATTTGTAACATCCCCCTCTGGCACGTATCACAATACTGTCCGCTTTGGGCCACTCGGCACGAGGACTTCCCAGGGGGTCACCCATCCTGGTACTACTCCCGCCCGATCACGCTTAACTGCAGAGTTCTTATGGGATCTGCTGCCCTCACGGCTTTAAAACGCGTTGTGTTAGGGAAGGTATCCACACCCCTTATAAGGAATGCTTAGTTCTCCTCCCCAGCCGATGTGGGATCAGATCTAACCCACTTTCACCCCCCATTATAGGGTTCGACATCCCCGTCGAACACATCGACCCGTGCCCTACCTCTGATACCATTTTTAACATCCCCCTCTGACACGTATCACAATACTGTTCGCTTTGGGCCACTCGGCACGAGGACTTCCTAGGGGGTCACCCATCCTGGTACTACGCCCGCCCGAGCACGCTTAACTGTAGAGTTCTTATAGGATCTGTTGCCCTCACGGCTTTAAAACGCGTTGTGTTAGGGAAGGTATCCACACCCCTTATAAGGAATGCTTAGTTCTCCTCCCCATACGATGTGGGATCAGATCTAACCCACTTAGAAAGTGGGTTAGATCTGATCCCACATCGACTGGGAAGGAGAACTAAGCATTCCTTATAAGGGGTGTGGATACCTTCCCTATCACAACGCATTTTAAAGCCGTGAGGGCAGCAGATCCCATAAGAACTCTGCAGTTAAGCGTGCTCGGGCGGGAGTAGTACCAGGATGGGTGACCCCTGGGAAGTCCTCGTGCCGAGTGGCCCAAAGCAGACAATATTGTGATATGTGCTAGACGGGGATGTTACAAATGGTATCAGAGCCAGGGCACGGGTCGATGTGTTCGACGGGGACGTCGAACCCTATAATGGGGGGTGAAAGTGGGTTAGATCTGATCCCACATCGGCTGGGAAGGAGAACTAAGCATTTCTTATAAGGGGTGTGGATACCTTCCCTAGCACAACGCATTTTAAAGTCGTGAGGGCATCGGATCCCATAAGAACTCTGTCGTTAAGCGTGTTCGGGCGGGAGTAGTACCAGGATGGGTGACCCCCTGGGAAGTCCTCGTGCCAAGTGGCCCAAAGCGGACAATATTGTGATACGTGTCAGAGGGGGATGTTACAAATGGTATGGGCATTGAACCAGCTAGTAACTTCCACCAGCTCAGTACTCCAGATTTTAACAGAGGGATTGCAAGAGTGGTCTTCTGTCTGTTGCTACACTCGCAACTTTCGAACATTGTCTCCATCTCGGAGATCCAGTCCATGACTTGCACCGGTGTCGGGCTCCCAAAAAGACACGGTGGTTTGGATGCCATGAAATCCTTGTACTTGCATCCACGTCCGTCATTTCCTCCATCCTGGTTGTTTTGGCGAACTATTGGTGGGTTGGTTTGACCAACGGTCCCACTGTAGTTTCCTCCTTCAGAATGCCCTCCATTTACTTCGGGCTCTTCAACTTGAATTGACAATTCTTCGCGATTCTGCCTAATCAGACGTCTGGTTTCTTCCATCTGATGATCCAACATTGCTTAGATCATCACTTGAACTCCGGCCATTGTCATTGGTTCAGGCGCTGCCGCTACAACAGGTATTTGTTCAATCACTGGTACTTGATTCCTGTTTTCATCAGCATTTCCAACTCCACTCCTCGTTCTCACCATTTTTGATATGTACACCGAATATGGTGAAATTAGATCCTTATTCACGATAGATATTCAAATCATCCTTATCACTCCAAAACGTTTACATGCTAGTTCTAATATCGTAGACACACGCTTAGAATCCTAAACACATAAGGTTTCCAGATCCGGTCGGCAACAGACCATAGATCCGAACAAATAATGTCATATATGGCAAACATATAACAATTAGCACATAATAGCATTTTAGGCAATTTTCCTAAAATATACTAGTGCTCGTGTCTTAAAATATGGTAGACACTCATCTCACAATCATCGCTTAGCATTCTAAGTTTAAGTCTAGAAATCCTACAAATTCCTAGTTCGCTTAAACTAATGCTCTGATACCAACTGAACTTTCCAAGGTCAACAAGTTTGCCAATGGATTACCTGCGGACTTTGGTCCGATAGTCAAGCAAGCAACCACTCTGAAAGCCGCCATCTGGGCAGGGAAGAATGTTGAGACCCAAATAAAAGAAAAGGCTCTGGAAAGAGCTGAAGTTGGAGAGAAAAGGAAGCGTGAAGGATCTTCAATAATCGACAAAGAAAGCAAATTCTCGAAATCTGGGGGAAGAGATGAAGCTAAGTGGTGTGAGAAGTGTAAGAAGAAACACTTCGGGAAATGTAGCGAGGAAATGACTTGCTACAAATGTGGGAAGATAGGGCACTACGCCAACAAGTGTGCACCTATCAAGAAGGTGTGCTATAGGTGTAACGAAGAAGGGCATATTTCTAAAGACTGCCCAAAGAAAAACGCACCGCCACAGCCAAGGGCATTCCACATGTTCCTCGACGAAGCAGAAAAGGATGGGAGGATTAAAAGATGAAGAATTCATATTAATATATAAAGTCTATATCAGGAAGCATAGCCTGCTAGAGGCATAGTATAGGGTGAACTTGAACTTTTGTGTAATAGTTTCAAGAATTAATATAAACCCTGGTTTTGTTATCTGATGTGTTTAATGATTATATGATTTATGTATGGTGACTTGGTTAACTGCGAGACAATACTTGGGACGAGTATGAGTAGGTGTGAATAGTAGTAGAGATCTATACTATCGGAAGCACAGGACTCACCCTTGGATCATGGGAAGTCGCAAAGTTACCAAGAAGCTAGTAATTGATTCCATTTTACTCAAGTATGTCATTACCATTGTTTCGGTAATGACTAGTAAGACGGTTGTTATTCCGACCCTAGTGGTCATATCAATTGAGTCCGACTACAATGAGAGGTCATCGGGACACGACCCATTGGTTAGTTACAATAGATAAATGAATGTATTTATCCTAAGAAGAAGAAGGAGTCCACAATAAGGATTTATTTTGTAACTTGAAGGTTACGATTGAAAGTCCAACATAGTATGAAAAGCAGATGAAAGATTGAGCATCACGGTTATTAATAAGGATGGAAATTTATCGTAAGGACTGTTTCGTTGATGATTCCGGGACGTAATCATCCTAAGGCGAAGATAATTGTAACGCCCGTAGATCAGGGCTAGTGAATTTAGAGACGATAAGCGTAAAAAATGACTTTTTGATAAAATATTATTTAGAATGAATAATCTTAACTAAGTTGTAGTATATGTTACAAGGATTCCGTACATATAAAGAACACCGAAATTCGAGTTATAACGAAGAAGTTATGACCTGTCGAAGTTTCGCGACAGAACCGGCACGACACAGCGCGACGTAAAAGGTGAATTTACGTTAGGGCTATATTTAGCCTTAGCAATCCAAATGAAAGTGTTAGAATACGTTAAACCATGAGCGTGCATAAAAAGAACGCCCAAATCTGACTTCGTATGAGGAAGTTATGATTTTTCGAAGTTTCGACTTAGCGGTATGCAGCCCGAATACTCGATTTGAGACCGAGCAGTTTTTAGCCGAAACAATCTAAATGAGAATTTAAGATCTCATTAATTGTAGTAAAACGATAAAAAGATAGGCGAAAACGGACGTCGGATGAAGAAGTTATGATTTTATAACGGAGTTTTCCTGTCCCGGCCTACTAAAAATAAATAATAAAAATAAATTCAAAATTAGCCGACGGAGTCTAAATGAAAGTTGTAGATCATAGTCTCACCTACGCGTGGATTTAAAGAACATCGAAAACGGAGTTCGTATGAGGAAGATATGATTTTTTGAAGTTTATTAAATATTTTCGATATTAAATTTAAATATAAATTTTCGATATTATCCAAGGGGGGAGTCACCGGGCTTATCCAGGTTACGCCCCGCGTAAATCGCAAATCCAGACCCTATAAAAGGGAGTCGAGTGCAGCCGATTCAATTGCTCATTTCTCTTCTTTTTCTCGCGTTTTTGCATCGTTTTTCGTGCAAGAATTGTCCCGAAGCCCCGGTATCATTCCCGAGCCCCGAAGCAAGTCCCGAGGCCCCGAAGATCCCGAGAAGTGCAATTCCCGAGCCGAAGCTCTGCCCGTGAGGAGTCCGGTTTTTGTGAAGATCTTCTAGATCTGCCGAAGAATACTACTTCTACAAGTCGTAGTGCTGTCCGGGCATCGTCTAATCAAGTGAGTGTGTAGTTACTTTCTTCTAACGTATAAATATGAAGTATTTGCTATGAAATACGTGCTATGTGTTTATATATTATTTGTCTATTTGAGATGGACGTGAAATTGATGTTTTATACAAGTGTTAAATGATTTAAACTGTGTAAGTATTTATATCTACGAAAATGTTGAGTAGAACTTGGGTAGATGGGATAGTTGGTGACTATGGAGTTAGCGCCTATTGTATAAACCTTGGCGACGATGTGACTTCATGCCTATTTGATGAACCTTGGCGACTATGGAGTTAGCGCACGTTGAGTAAACCTTGGCGACTATGGAGTTAGCGCTTGTTAAGTGAACCTTGGTGACTATGGAGTTAACGCCTGATAACTATGGATTTAGTACTTGATAAATAAACTGTGGCAGCAATGGATTTCGTGCCAATTCCTTGGGAATAAATGAATGAAGGATAGTTGGCTCTTAGGGTGAAACCTTAAGAAGATAATGGGGATGGGTAATTGGGTTGATTGTTTGCTGATCACATATAATAATTATATTATTGTGGGTTGAAAACCCTATATGCTCACCAGACTCCCAAGCCTGACCCACTCAGTTTTCTTTACATTACAGGTGATGGCACAAGAGTATAAGTTGGTGGACTTGACGAGAGATTTTGGATTATAGATCAGTAGTTATGAATAACTGTTGTAAGGTTTATTTTATATTGTTTATGCTTTTGGTCTGTATCGAACATGACATCCCGAGATTTTATTATTTAATGAAAATACATTCTCTTTGAGAAACGTTTTGATAAATTCTATCATATTTTATTTTGGGAACAAATTCCGCAACTCTTTTAATCAAAAGATTACTCTGATTTTATAAAAATAAAGCATAAACAAATCGGTCTTTTCTGGCCGTGAAATTGGGGATGTCACAGTTGATAAAGTGGGTTAGATCTGATCTCACATTGGCTGGGAAGGAGAACTAAGCATTCCTTATAAGGGGTGTGGATACCTTCCCTATCACAACGCGTTTTAAAGTTGTGAGGGCAGCAGATCCCATAAGAACTCTACAGTTAAGCGTGCTCGGGTGGGAGTAGTACCAGGATGGGTGACCCCCTGGGAAGTCCTCGTGCCGAGTGGCCCAAAGCGGACAATATTGTGATACGTGCCAGAGGGGGATGTTACAAATGGTATCAGAGCCAGCACACGGGTCGATGTGTTCGACGGGGACGTCAAACCCTATAATGGGAGGTGAAAGTGGGTTAGATCTGATCCCACATCGGCTGGGAAGGAGAACTAAGCATTCCTTATAAGGGGTGTAGATACCTTCCCTATCACAACACATTTTAAAGCTGTGAGGGCAGCAGATCCCATAAGAACTCTGCAGTTAAGCGTGCTCGGGCGGGAGTAGTACCAGGATGGGTGACCCCCTGGGAAGTCCTCGTGCCGAGTGGCCCAAAGCGGACAATATTGTGATACGTGCCAGAGGGGGATGTTACAGTGCCCCCAATGTTACAGTCATCTAATCGATGTGCCGGTTAACCACACACGCTCCATCGATCTATGACAAACATCGAGTCACCCTTTGCCACTTTTGCTTAGAGCCCAATTAGCGTGCTGGTTAACCACAGACGCTCCACTAACGTCTTAGCAATGGTACAAAGTGTAATCTCATGGAATAGCACCAACTCCACATTTTTCCTAAAGTAGCTAAGATTTGGGAATTTATAAAACATTTAGTTACTTTGTATTTCATTATACTTATAATGGAAGGTTGTGTCATATCCTACCCATTCAGCTAAATAATTAAATATCATATAATTAATAATTATCACATAATTTGACCTAATCTATTTTCTTATGAGATAATTCAAATCAATTTACAAATAATCAATCTTTACCTTATAAAACAAGTAATTATCTTAAATTGACAATTATCCATTAATTTGATTAGGATATCAATTACCATAATATAAAAATCTAATTTTAATTTGAAAAAACAATTTAAGGTAATTATCCAAAGCAATTAAGGCAAAAATCTCGAAATTGTGCTGTCAGACTGAATCCACGAGGTGAATACATTGTGTTCACGACATGAGTCTGGTTTAATTCGAAAATCTGTTGTCAGACTGAATTCACGAGGTAAACACACTGTGTTCACGATCTGAATCAGGTCAGATTCGAAATTCGCAAATTTTTAGCTTTGAAAACTTAATTTTTCAACAAATACAATAGACGAACACCCTATGCTCTGATACCACTGATGGGATTTAAGAAAAACATCAATCCTATGGTGTGCATGCAAACCCTAAAGCTTTGGATCTAGTTTGTCTAATGAACATGCAATAATAATCCAAAGCCTATAAACCCTAAATCTAGCATACAATAAACTAATTAACATATGAACTAGGGTTTACATCTTACCTTGACTGTTATGTAGCAATAACAATCTCAATTCCTCTTGATCTTGACCTTTGAAAGCTTAGTGCCTCAAATGTTGCACCTCTAATGGAGTCACAAACACCATGAGCAACAAGATGAAGAAGGAGAGAGGGAGGAGGCACCAAAAACGTCCTAGAACCCTTAGGGATTACTTCACGACGTTTTTGGGGCCTTAGGGATTCCTTATATAGGTAGGCTATTAGGGTTTTCAACCAGGAAACCCTAATCTGACTGCTTAGGCCCTAAGCAGCCCATTGACACCCTCCTTAGAAGCCTTGGACGAATTCTAATGGGTTTCCCCATAGATTTCGTCCACTCCAACTGCTATGGAGTCCATTAGCCCATTTATGCAACTATCTTATAATTACAATATTAGTCCCCTTTATTTAATTATTCTCTTTTAGCCACAAAATTAATTCTTATCAATTCTTGACTAATATTAGTTAAATGATATGATTTCTCTTTTAGTATATTAATCATATAATGTATTAATAAATCATAATTAATCCTCTTTCTCCTTAGTTCATCCTATCAGTTGCTATGTCGAAGGCAACCCAAAAGGACCATGCTCACAATAGGGTCAAGTACATACCAAAATAGTTATGAGCTTAGACACCTAATCCAATAAAGTGGGGGAGAATTGTAACGCCTGGTTTCTGGTATGTATTTAAACTTATAATTTATTCAATTTTATTGATCAACTTGACAAGTTGGTGGCCCCGAACTCGTCGTGTAGAAATGATGTGGACCGCGTATCTTAAGTGACCAACTCGATGAGGAGGGAGGTCTCAACTCGACAAATTGGCTGGAAGAAATGAAACCCTAATTCTAGGGTTTTGAACCTTATTTAAACAACTTAAACCCCACATTTTGGCCTCATTTCCAGCCTCCATTGTCCTAAACCCTTCATCAGACAAGAACAGGAAATAAGGCCAAATCAAACATTCTCAGGCTATAAGATCTTAATTATGTACAACCGTGATTCATACACTAAGCAACTACAGTAATGATGTCAATTTCGTATAAGGAAAAACCCTAGGCTATCAGGCATCATATAATTAGGAAATTCTATCATGCAATTCCTGAAGATCCCTAGCCAAGTACTAGCATGTTGTTCTAACATATCACAAAATCAAATAATCCGTAAGGTATTTTGGGGTCTATTTACTAGCTCCGACTGATCGTACACTTGCATCCTCCTTTCATATTTTGAAAACCATTTCATAAATCATTTTAAAATCTTGTCCTTAGTTTGAGACTAGAGAACACGAGTGTTTCCTCCAACACTCAAACCAAGGCTCTGATACCAACTTGTAACACTCATAAAAATCATGCCAAATTAAAACTTTTTAAAACATTCAAAAACCAATACTTATTAAAAAAATTTTTTCAAAATGTTTTCATGTCAGAGTATCCCAGAATCAAATCATAAAATATAAGGAGGTGCACGATGATGCCTTCGGCTTCCCGCGATCATCAGAAGTACCTGAAACAAAATCAACAATTGTAAGCCTGAAGCTTAGCGAGTTCTTCTAAAATACTAACGTCATACAATCATAATCATATCATATAAATAATCAGCATGCATAATGAGCCATCAACCTGATTGGACCGTCTCGTAGGGCCATCAGTCTATCTGGACCGCTCTCCGAGCCATCAACACGTTTGGACCGCCTCTAAGGGCCTTCAACCTATCAGGACCGCTCGTCGGGCCTTCAGCCTGACTAGTATGCCCTCCTGGGCCTACAGTCTATCCGGTCCGCGCTGGGTATGTTGGCTTTTAATAGAAAGCAGGTCCGCCTCAACCCAATCCGCAAATCAAACAATCATGTGCACATAAATATCATACGCTAACATATATAAAAGTCAAACCAATCTAACATATCACTAATCATAGCATCATACTATATATATACCAGGATACCGACCTAACCGGTTACTAACATAGCATTATCCTATATACCAGGATACCGACCTAACCGGTTACTAACATAACATTATCCTATATACCAGGATACCGACCTACCAGGTCACTAAGCATATCACCATCCTAACTACCAGGATGAAAATCAGTAAACATATCATTCAATAAACCCATATACAAATCCGAAAAGGGCCGAAATTGGTGCCTTCGACCTTGTTAGTATAGTGAGGACAACTCACCTCACAAGTAGCTCTGGATTATAAATGTCAAACTCCCCAAATACAGCTCCAAACTCAATCACCTACATCCACCAATGATCCACTTTCATAAATTCCCAAATTACTATAATACCCCCCAGAAGTCAAACTAGTCAACCCTTGGTAAAAGTTAAAGTCAACGGTCAAGGTCAACAGTCCGTGTTGACCCAACTCGTCGAGTGTAGTCCACTAACATACTCATCGATTTCTTCCAGAACTCGAGAAATTATGAAAACCCTTGTTGACTAGACGAGTTTCTAGACAACTCGTCGAGTCCATGCGATGTCCAAATGTCGGGAAAACCCTAACTAACTTGTGGAGTCATCTCACAGACTCGCCGAGTCCATGCAGAAACCACAAAACAGCCAATCTTCATCTGACTCGTCTAGTTGACCATGCGACTTGTCGAGTCCCTTTAGTCGATTTCTCATTCAAATGTTTTTAAGCTATCCTAAAGATCCAAATTGTAGATTTAGCTTCCTAAGGCAAAGTTGATACGTAAAATTGCCAACTTTACGTGCATGCAAGGTCTTAAAGGCCAAGACCAAGCCAAAGAAGAAGTTTTAGGTAAGGAGAAGGCCATAACTTTCTAAAGACTGGAACTTTATGACTATAAGGGGCTAGAGAAGTCCATATCTAAAGTTACAACTTCAGATCATGCCCAAAACCAGAAATAACTCCACAACAAATTAGAAATAACGCTAAAACTTTGCATGAGGAGGTCTAACTAGAGAGAAGTCAAGGTAACGACTTTTTACCTTGAAGATGATGATAAGATGAAGTAGAAATTAGATCCATAAGCTTCTCCTTGCTCCAAGCTCCTTAGACTTGAAGCTCTCTTCACAAAATCCACCTTCCAAGCTTCTTAACACACAAAAATGGAGAGTAGGTGCGATTAGGGTTTTCTGAGCTCAAGGGAGATGGTAACGGAGGTAGAGGGAGGCTAATGACCCTTTAAATAGGGTCTAGAACCCTGGAAATTAGGGTTTCATTTTCCAGCTCCTACTCGTTGAGTTGGGAGTCCTCCAACTCGTCGAGTAGACCTCCTAAATCACGCGACCTGATCCGCTTCTACACAACGAGTTAGGGCATCCAACTCGTCGAGTAGTTCTAAGAACATGACTATAAGCTTTAAATTTTATACCTGGGAGTCAGGGTGTTACACATTTTCTTGATCAACAATATATACAAAGTAATTAACATTAAAATTATCATCAACTGAAAATATGATATCTTGATTACTTAAATTCTCATCAAATTGTTTTTTCTTCTACGGGTGGCACAATTTTCGGCATATCGTCGGGTTTTCGTTAAAATATGTGCTTTTCGATTAGGTGTAAGATGATTGATCGTGGGAGACACTCTCATGCAAAGACTGGAATTGGTTACAGAATCTAAAGTGAATCCTTGATTGCATGTGTCTCACATAACGTGTTTGTCACAAACTTTCTGTCTTATCTATCAGAGAATTAAGGAGTAAGTGTGAGCAATTTGGAAAGGTATTTAATGCATTTACACCTAATAAGAAGTCTAAATTTGGGATACCTTTTGATTTTGTTAGATTCATTAAGGTAGACAATATTCAAGATTTGATTGATACCTATGTTTAATCTGGATTGGAGGTATGAGATTATATGCAAATATGGCTCAATTTGATAGGGGTATAAAACCAAGGCAGTAGATCAGTCAATACCTAAACATGTTTCTAATCAGGTTCCTGATATGTTGGCAAATATTGGTAGTAGTTATGCTAGTTTGTTGTCAGGTCAGAATATGAATGATCATAACTCTTTGTCGAATGATGAACCTATTCTTGTGTTGGATGCGAAATATATGAATTTTCAAGATGGTTCTTTATCATTGGTTGGATGCATGAAGGACTTTAGGTCTATGTCTAATATGGGTATTATATGTACGAATGATGTAACATCCTTAAAAATCATAACCAATTTATACTTTTCAAAACAATCCATTTACTATTAAAAGTGTTTACAAAACCATTGTTTCCAAAACATGATTTAAAATCAGAGTCACCTAAGATCCAATCAGTAGTGAAACCAAGGATGTGTACGGTCACGCCTTCGCCTTGCCACGATCCTCTGAAGAATCTGAAACCATAAACAAAACTATAAGCATAAAGCTTGGCGAGTTCTCCGAAAGTACCAACACATGAACAAACAACATATTCAAATAACAGCCTGTACTATGTCCACAGCTAAAAGACTGGATTACCCTTGAGCACACAGTATGAGTCTGGCTTGCCTATCGAGCCCACATCTCATATATGGCTTGCTCATGAACCCACAACATAAGTCTGGCTTGCCCCGGGGCCCACAACTTATGTTTGGCTTGCTCTCTAACCTAATCAGTCATCAAACTGAAATACTCTCAAGCCCTCATTACAAGTCTAGCATACCACCTGGTCCTCAGATCGTATCTGGAATGCACCTGAGCCCTTATTATGAGTCTGGCCTGCCCCACTCGGCCCTCAACTCATAACTGGAATGCTCCAGGGTTTATTGGCTACAACACGAAGCAATACAACCTTAACCCAACACAATATGTCGACATATACAAAGCTGATAAACATATAATTAGTCAATAGGCAAATAGGCAGATCTACAAATCACTAGGCATAACATCATACTATCACATATTAGGATATCTAATCCAATAAGACGGCCTTGGTGCCTTCGACCCGTAGGGACAGTGAGGAAGACTCGCCTCAATCCGCTGATAATCAAATAACTGCTCGGACCGCCGAACCGGATAACCTCATGCCAACTAATAATAAATACAATCTTAGTCAATAATTAACCTGATAACCCAAAATACCCTTAGGTCAAAATTGCTCAACCTTGGTCAAAGTCAAAGTCAGTGGTCAAGGTCCAAAAGTCTATATATCTTCCCAGTAGAGTACGCCCTGCGTACCAAGAGAATACGCCCAATAGCAGGGCATTAACCGCGTAGGTGCAACGTACCACCAGTTACACCTAGCTTACTCAGCCCAGTCCCAAAAGTCCATTAAGAGCTTATCCTATTTTGTTCTTACATCCAAAACTTACATCCAAGCCCACAATGATGTCCTAAGTGATAAAGTTTTCAACTTTATGACTTTGCATGGCTATAAAGTGCTTAATGTCTAAAACCGTAAGTTCTTAACCCAATAAGACATCACAACTCTTGCATGGAAGGGATAGAAATGCCAAGATCACATTTTTATACTCCCCCCGTCCCAATATTATTGTCCACAGACAAAAACACACAGATTAAGAAAAGCATCAATTATCACTAACTTTATTTAATAAAATGACAGTTTTGTCCTTACTTTGCATTTAATATTCAATTAAATGCCTAGTTGGTTAAGTAATAATGAGGGGGTATTTTGGTAAAAATGTTATTTATTTTTAGAAGTGGACTATTATATTGGGACAAACCAAAAAGGAAAGATGGACTATAATTTTGGGACGAAGGGAGTTGTTCATAATAGCTTTATAATGGATAAATTTTACAACTTTATCCATTAGAATGGTCCCAAAAAACAAGATCTAGTCTTTAAGTCTCAAAGGAAACTAAAAGTTCATCTTCATCAACTAAATCCATTAAGTACAAGTCTCCAACTTTCATATCTAAATCAAAATGATGTTTAGATAGATAAAGTTTCCAACTTTATCCATAACAAGATTACAAACTTCCAAGATCTAAACTTTATGCACTAAAATGACCAAAAACTCATAACATCCAAAACTAGTTAGATCTAACAAACGCATCATCGATGTTCAAACTTTATACGCCTAGAAGATATATCAAATGGAACAAAGTCCAGATCTACAAGCTCCAAAGAAACCAACACTTCTCCAAGAAGTTCCATCTTCTCCAGGGTGCACAATGCGTACTCTAAAGCACTCAAAAACACCTTCTTTTAGCACACAAGGCTCAACTAGGGTTAGGGTTTCGTGGAAGGGTTGTTGGAGGGGTGGACTCTGAGAATGGAGTGAGTTTGGGGGAGTCAAGGAGCTAAAATAGGGCTCAAACCACGAAAATAGGGTTTGGGCACTGATTGCGTGTGCCCACTATACTCAGGGTGCCTCGGTACGCTCGACATACTTGTTAGATGCATTTACATGCATCTTTTATCACATTTTCCTCGGTATTTCATTATAAAAATCTAAGTAACTCCCGATTTTCTTATGTATTGTGTGTTTCGTGGTTATTTTGTAGAATGCCCGTACTGCTCACATTTGTTATCATTTTAAGGGACTTTGGAGCACATGGATGATTATGCGGGTTTGGGATTTGTTAGTGGATGCTTTGGAGCTTAATTAGAGTCTAAACTAAGGAAGGATGTCAGGGAATTATCAAGAACAACTTGGAAGGAGGAACGACGATAAAAAAGAGATAAAAATGAGTACATGCGATCACATGTCTTATCCATGTGATCACAACTTTGACCATGCAATTGCATGTTTTGCTCGTAGCTTGACTTTGAAGATTTTTCATGCCAAAAATTCAGATGGATGAAAAAAGACACTTCATGCGATCGCAACTACACTCCATACGATCGCAACTTTCCTGCATGCGATCGCAAGTTAGTCAAAATGCTTCAAAACGGCGACGTACTTTAATTAAAAGGATCGAGATACATTTTCCTAAAAACATGCGATTGCAACTTCCGTACATACGATCACATGCATGACGTTTTTATTGTTAGACGTATAAATAGACGTACATTCTTGTCCAATAACCCTAATTTGGCGATTCCTGATGATTCCAAGGCGATTTTTAGAGACCTTCAAGTGAAAAACGCAGGTCTAGGGGATACGGTTCGTTTTCTTTTCATTATTTAATAAGAATTATCATTTAGATTCCGTTTTTACTATTTGTAATTCGTTTTTGGCCATGTCAGGCTAAAAACTCAGATTTCAGTTTTGCAAGATGCAACCTTTTCATATGATTAATCATTAGGCACGATGTTTCACTGTGATTACTATTTAGTTTGATCAATTCTATGTTTAATTTAATGTTTGATTTTGATTTCAATTTCAATAGGCCACTTTAATTGTTTGTAAATCATTATTGTTATTTGATTGTTTAGATCCGTAATTGTCTAAATTAATTAGTAAAAGGTAACAAGTATTAGATTAATTACATGTTTAGGATTAACTCTAATATGAATTGATCTAACAAGTTTTTACACATCTGAGCTTATGAGAGGTATTAGACTGTACTGGGAAATTACATTGTGATTAATGCATATTTTCTTTCTTAATCAAGAGTATGTTTGGTTAATTTTGTAAAAAGTTAGGTTTAATTCAAAGAACTTATTTTGATTAAATGATTTTTATAATAGAGGTCATTAGAGCTTGTTAATGAACTTCAATACCAGTTTAAACAAGTGCATAGTCAATTATCATGTTGAAAGTTAATTTCATGATTAGGGGAGTCACCATGGAACTGAAATTGCTTTCTCTTATTGAAATATTATAGTCTCTAAATTAAGTTATTTCTTGATAATTTTCTTCTTATATTAGTTTTGATTTTCAGAGATACCCCCCCCCCCCTTTCGATTTATATTCTTGTCAACAATTAGTTCGTGCCTTAATCAAAGAGGAATAGACTTTAGGCTGCATCCCTGAGCATTCGACCCTGCTTACCTGTACTACTTGTTAGTGCAATAGAGCATATTTCTATTTATTTGAATTTGTTTAAATTGTGTGTAACAACATTTCAACTAATTGGCAATGTTTTCGGGGACACGGTAAACACTAATAGTTTTATGCTAAGATCTTCACGTACAGGTGATCTAATTTTTGATCCAGAGATTAAGAAGACTGCTTGGAAGCTAAAGAAGGGGACAAAACTTCAGAAGCAGCAAGCAGGAACCTCAGCCTCCTCTCCCCCATCACACTATAAAACACCCGCACCACAAGGCACTCCCTTGTGGAACGAACCGAAGCCTCATTCCACCCCTTTCCAAAAGCACCCCATCCTCACCTTCCAACAGTCCATTTAAGAATTACTCGCCCACCTCTTCAATCAAATCTGAAACACCTGAACCTTCTAATTCAGACGCCGAAACATACATCACCATGAGCGAAAACAAAGATGATGCTAAAAAGACTCTTCGTGAATCGCCAACACAACAGGTTACTCATCAACCTCTATATATCACCTTTCCAGAAGCTCAAAACTTTGAGCTCAAATCTGGTTTAATCCATCTACTGCCCCTGTTTCGAGGACTTAAGAACGAAGACCCTCATAAATTTCTCAAGGAATTCCACGTCGTCTGTTCTGGAATGAAACCTCATGCATTTACTAAACACCAGATCAAACTAAGGGCATTCCCCTTCTCAGTTCAAGATTCAGCAAATGAGTGGTTATATGACCTCCCTTCGGGTTCGATAACAAGTTGGAACGAGCTTGCCAGACTTCTTATGGATAAATATTTTCCTGAGGCAAAAGTGTCAAATCTGCGTAGGGAAATTCTTGGTATAAAGCAAGGGAAAGAGAAGCTCTCCACACTTATTGGGAGCATTTCAAGAAGCTGTTGGTCTGATGCCCACAACATGGCATTATTGATTGCCAGTTATATCAATGTTTTTGCAAAGGCTTACTACCCATGTAAAGGCAACTTATAAATGCATCAAGCGGAGGATCACTCTCAGACATGACACCCATTGAGATCCGAACATTAATCGAAATGGTAGCCAACAAATCAAAAATATGGCAAGTGAGTGGACCAGCCAAGAGGAGCTAAAGAGATAAGCAATTCTCACCTAGAATCTCAGATTTCAGAATTGACTAAGGCTATCCTTCTGCTGACAAAAGAAAAAGGTGTCGAACCAAAAGTCAAAACATGCAGGATTTTTTTTGTAAAACTGGGCACCCAACATATATGTGCCCACTACTTCAAGAAGATACCGAGTATGTTCAAGCAATGGGAGGATTTCAGTAGGGGAAATTTGATCAGCATCGCAACAACCAAGCTTAGGAGGTCCTCAAAACAACAATTTTCAGCCAAGGCCTCAACATAATTTTCAGCAAAAAAATTTGTACCAGAATCCACTTGGCTTTCAACAGCCCTTTCAGCAAAACCAACACCAGAGCAATTTTCAACAACCATCTGTTCAACCACAATCTAGTAGTTCTAGCATGTCTTTGGAAGGCATTGTTAAAAGTCTTGGTACCAGTATCAAAGCTTTTCAGAATGAGACCAAGTCTAGAATCAAAAATCTGGAGCAGTAGGTATCACAACTCACAAACTCTATGACCAAACTGGAAGCACAAACACAAGGAAAATTCCCATCTCAAACTGAGAAGAACCCGAAGCACAATGCCTATGCTGTTACTCTTGAAACTCAAAAAAACTACAAAGGACCATATCAGTAAGAGCATGAGGAAGAAGAGATCGTAGTTGAGCAAGAATCTGAGGCAACTGAAGGGGTGTAGAAAAAAGACAAACCTGCTGAAGTTGAGGTGAAAATTACTTCTCCACCCTCTCGCTCAAAACTGAAAAATATGAAAAAGAACAGGAGGACAGAGAGATTATGGAATTTTTCAGAAAAGTCAAGGTAAATATTCCCCTTCTTGATGCTATTAAACAGCTACCCTGATACGCAAAATTTCTGAAAGAATTGTGTACTTCAAAAAGAAAGTTAAAGGGTAATGAAATTGTTAAAGTAAGCGAAAATGCTTCAGCTGTTTTACAAAAAAGGCTACCCCCAAAGTGCAAGAATCTAGGATTATTTACTGTTCCTTTCAAGTTGGGGAACCTTTCAGTGCCACACGCCATTTTGGACTTAGGAGATTCTATAAATTTTTTTTCCATACTCACTTTTTAAAACTATCTGGGTAGGGCCATTAAAAAGAACATGATTCATTATTTAGTCGACTGATCATTCTCTGGTACACCCAAAAAGTGTCTTGGAAGATCTTCTGGTTCAAGTGAATGAATTGATATTTCCAACTAACTTCTACATCTTAGATATGGGAGATGACGACTCACCAAATTCCAGCTCCATTTTTTGGGGAGACCATTTTTAAAAACTGCCAGAACCAAAATAAATGTCCATGATGGTATCATTTCCATGAAATTCGATGGTGAAGTTATAAACTTCAATATTTATGACGACATGCGTTATCCTGATGTTGTTTCAGCCCTTAATTTCATGTATGTAATTAAACCATTGACTGCATAATATTTTGAGATTGTTAACCATGAGTCACTAGCATTAGTGCTCTACACAAATATGTCTATTAATGCAGCACAAGTTTTATCGGAAAATTATGTTGTTGACAAACAAGTTCAGGAAATGTGTGACATCCCCAAAATCTCGGCCCGAAAAGACCGATTTTCATTTATGCTTTTAAATATTTTCAGAGTAAATCCTTTTGATTTGAAAGAGTTGTGGAATTTGTTCCCAAAAACAAAACATGATAAAACAATGTTTACCGAAGCATTTCATAAACGAAATGTATTTTCATTATAATCAAAACTCGGGGTGTCATGTTCCGATACAGACCAATAAGCATAAACGAATACATTACAAGTCATTTAACAAATATAAACATATGCAGACTTGTAAACAAAACAACTTGATGGTTCATCCATCTCATGCCCTTCCGCCACTTCCTGTAATACAATTTAAAACTGAGTGGGTCAGGCTTGGGAGCCTGATGAGCATATAGGGTTTTCAACCCACAATAAATATCATATTTAATTTTCACCAACCAACAATAACCCAATTACCCATTCCCGTTATTCTCACTTTAATGTCCCTAATACAACTAATCATAAGGGACCTAGTCTAAGAATATTTCATCGGGGCGACAACACATGCTTCGGGGGTACCTCAGCAATATAAGTCAAATAAGGCAACCATGAGGGGGGATGGAGTGCAACGAATGAACACCCAAGTTCATTAACACCTACAGGTGGTGAACCTGCTAATGTTTCCACAAGACTATCTAGAAAAGTATGTGGTCGTCATCTAAACTCCGCTAGATGACTAAATCAAACAACAATGAGGCCTCTCATCTGTTTATTACACACCAACTATCTACCCATGTTCTACCCAACATATTAGTAGATAAAAATATACATTTGTATACATAGTTAAAAACCTGTATAGCATGCTTTAATCAACACATATTTCACATAACAGATGAGGCACACACACACATAACACATATCTCATAGAGAATAAATCATATCTATGAGTTAGAAGAAATTCAATACACATTCACACACATAACCACAAAATTATACACATAATACGTATTCCATATAAAATACTTCATAATTATGCGATAGAAGAAAGTAACTACACACTCACACCTATAAACAACAATATACTTAATACACTCGAACCAAACTTGTATTATTATCGTGTTTATGAAAGGTAGTATACACTCACTTGATCAGAAGATGATCGGACAGCACTACGACTTGCAGAAGTAGTAATCCTCAGCAGATCTGGAAGATCTCCTCAAAAATTGAACTTCTCGCGGGCAGAGCTTCGACTCGGAAACCGCACTTCTCGGGATCTTCGGGATCTCGGGACTAGCCTCAGGGCTAGAGTATGATACCGGGGCTTCGGGATATTTCTGGCACACAAAACGATGCAAAACGGGAGAGAGAAGAGAGAAAATGAGCAAAAGACTCGGCTGCCTTCGGATCCTATTTATAGGAGGCTGGAGCCTCGGAGTACGCGGGGCGTACTGGTCCGAATACGTCATTGCTTACGTATCCGAAGACTCGAGTGCGAGTGTCAACATCCCTCGGAGTACGCGGGGCGTACTCGCTTACGCGGGGCGTAAGTCGGATCGGACAGGGGACTTGGCTTCGGATAATGCATCTGAATTTCCATTTAAATATAAATACAAATTAATTTAATAAACTTCGGAAATTCATATCTTCTTCATACGAACTCCGTTTTCGACGTTCTTTATATCCACGGAAAGGTGAGACTACGCTCTACAACTTTCGTTTAGACTTCGTTGGCTAATATTGACTTTATTTTTATTATTTATTTTTAATAGGCCGCGACAGACAAACTTCGTTATAAATTCATAACTTCTTCGTTTGACGTCCGTTCTCGCCTAACTTTTTATCGCTTCGATACCAACAATGAGATCTTCGATTCTCATTTAGATTGCTTCGGCTAAAAACTCCTCGATCTCAAATCGAGTAAAACAGGCTGCATACTATTAAGCCGAAACTTCGATAAATCATAACTTCCTCATACGAAGTCAGATTTGGGCGTTCTATATATATTCGGAAACCTCGTTTCAACGACTACAACATAAATCAAAGATATTAAGTTTATTTTACACTTAAATTTTGACGCTTATTTTTATTCTTAATTAATCAAACCACATAATTAAGCAATTAAGCACAAAACACATAATACTCAAATAATACAATCTTATTATTTCAAAACGGGTTACAAAGGTTAACCTAGACTATTACATTGCTAAAAGTGGCAAGCCCGGAAACACAGGTGTTACAATTCTCTCCACCTTAGAATGATTCCGTCCCTGGAATCACACATCAACAAACAAATGCGGATAGCGACTCAACATGTCACTCTCCGTCTCCCAGGTGAGATTCGGGCCATTCGTGTGTTTCCATCGGACAAGCACTAACCCAACCATTTTGCGTCGCAACTTCTTAGTCTTTCGGTCAACAATTGCCTCTGGTTCTTCAATCAATCTTTTGTTCTCATCAATTCTCAATTCAGAAATTGGAATTATATCGGGAACTTCTCCCGTGAACTTCCTCAAATAACACACATGAAAAGTGTTGTGAATTCCATTCAGTTCTTCGGGTAATTCGAGCTTGTAAGCTTGGTTCCCAACCCTCTGAAGAACTTTAAACGGTCCAATAAACCTTGGACTCAACTTTCCCCTTTTACCAAATCTTATAAGTCCCTTCCACGGCGAGACTTTAAGCAAAACCGAATCTCCAACCTCGAAAGTCATTGGTCTTCGCTTTTTGTCAGCATAGCTCTTTTGACGATCTTGAGCTGCTAACATTCTTTCCCTAATTATTTTCAACTTTTCAGCAGTTTGATGAACCATCTCTGGCCCCATAAACTGTTTTTCCCCAACCTCAAGCCAACAAGACGGCGTACGACACTTCTGTCCATACAAAGCTTGATAAGGTGCCATCTTAATGCTCGAGTGGAAACTATTATTATATGAAAATTCTACTAAAGGTAATTGTTCATCCCAATTACCTAGGAATTCCAAGGTACACGCTCTCAGCATATCTTCAAGCGTTTGTATCGTTCTTTCACACTGACCATCAGTCTGCGGATGGTAAGCTGTGCTTAAACATAACTTGGTACCAATTTCCTCTTGTAGACATTTCCAAAACCTTGAGGTGAAACGGCTATCACGATCTGATACAATCGTTAACGGAACACCGTGAAGCCTCACAATTTCCTTCACGTAAGAATTCGCAAGCTTTTCCATAGACCATTTCTCCCTGGCCGCTATGAAATGCGCACTCTTAGTGAATCGATCGACGACCACCCAAATCATGTCGTGACCATTCTTTGTTCTGGGCAGTTTAGTGACAAAATCCATAGCAATGTCTTCCCACTTACCCATTGGCACAGGCAATGGTTCTAAACTCCCGTAAGGTTTCTGATGTTGTGTCTTGACTCTCGCACAAGTCACACACTCGGCCACATACTTTGCAACATCAAGCTTCATCGTCGGCCACCAGTAGTAGGGTTTCAGGTCCCTATACATTTTAGTGCTACCCGGATGAATTGAGTACATGGTTTTGTGAGCTTCTTCCATCAGAAGATCCCTAATTCCTCCTGACTTAGGTACCCAAATACGATCTTGGAATACCTTCAGTCCATGACCGTTAGTACCAAACACCAACGTTTTACCCAAACGTTCCTCCTTTTGGTCATTTTTCTCAGAAGCTTCCTCTTGAGCTTTCTTTATACTTTCCAAAATGGTCGAGACAACTTCAATTCTCAACGCTCTTGGCCTCTTCCTTTCAAGATTGACTTTCCGACTGAGAGCATCAGCAACAACATTAGCTTTATCGGGGTGGTAAAGTATCTCGCAGTCGTAGTCTTTAAGTAATTCTAGCCAGCGTCGTTGCCTCATATTCAATTCCTTCTGATTAAAGAGATACTGGAGACTCTTATGATCAGTAAAAAGTTGGCACTTCGTGCTATAGAGGTAATGCCTCCATATTTTCAGAGCGAAAACTACCGCTGCCAACTCCAAATCATGAGTCGGGTAATTCTTTTCATGCTCTTTCAGTTGTCGAGACGCATATGCTATCACCTTTTCTCTTTGGGTCAAAACACAACCCAATCCAACACCAGACACATCGCTATAAACAGCAAAGTCTTCAATTCCATCGGGTAGAGAAAGTATCGGTGCCTCGCATAGCTTCTTCTTTAACTTCTCGAATGCTTCTTTATGCTTATCATTCCAAGCATAATTAGCTCCTTTGTGGGTCAAAGCTATTAATGGAGTAGCAATCGAAGAAAAGCCTTGGATAAACCTGCGGTAATATCCATCTAATCCCAAAAAGCTTCGAATCTCCGTGGGACTTTTCGGTTGTTCCCACTTCATCACAGCTTCGATCTTTGCTGGATCAACCATTATCCCTTCTTGGTTGACCACATGACCCAAGAATTGGACTTCATGAATCCAAAAATCACATTTGGAGAACTTTGCATAAAGCTTCTCCTTCTTCAAAACTTCTAACACTTCTCGCAAGTGTTTGCCATGCTCCTCCCGGCTTTTCGAGTAGATTAGAATGTCGTCTATGAACACTATCACAGATTTATCAAGGAAAGGATTACAAACCCTATTCATCAAATCCATGAATGCTGCGGGAGCATTGGTTAGTCCAAACGACATAACCAAGAAATCATAGTGTCCATATCTAGTTCTGAATGCAGTCTTCTCGATATCTTGCTCTCTTACTTTTAGCTGATGATATCCTGACCTAAGATCGATCTTTGAGAAATAGCTCGAACCTTGCAATTGATCAAACAGGTCATCAATCCTCGGCAACGGATATCTATTCTTTATTGTTGCCTTGTTCAGCTATCTGTAATCGATGCACATTCTCATACTTCCATCTTTCTTCTTCACAAATAACACCGGAGCTCCCCAGGGCGATGAACTAGGTCTAATGAAACCTTTGTCCAATAACTCCTGAAGTTGCATCATCAGCTCCTTCATCTCCGTCGGTGCTAATCGATAAGGTGCTTTTGCTATTGGCGTGGTTCCTGGTAACAAGTCTATTCTGAACTCCACTTGTCTATCAGGTGGTAATCCAGGAAGATCCTCGGGGAATACTTCCGGAAAATCACACACCACTGGAATGCTCTGCATCACCTTCTTTTCTTTCTTAGCATCAATCACAAACGCTAAATATGATGTACATCCCTTGGTCAAACACTTTCTGGCTTTCATTAGAGAAATGATCCCAGAATTCACTCGCCGTTTGTCCCCATACACCATAAACGAATCTTTTCCAGGCGGGTTTACTTTAACTATCTTTTTCTTGCATAAAATTTCGGCATCATTGGCGCTAAGCCAATCCATTCCCAAGACGATGTCGAAACCATTAAGTTCGATAGGCAATAACGCCTCGCGAAACTTATTCCCATTTAATAAGTTAAAAACTAACTTGAAGATCGTTTAGATCTTTAAAACAGGTAAAATAATAAACGAGTAAACAGCAAGAACACAAGAGTGGATCAAAGGTGTCGAATGATTAATCAACAATCCTCAGCAGAGCTCGATAAAGAACTTCTACTGTAGAGGATTTAGGGTTTACAAGAACGATGAAGAAATTAATCTGTGATCTATCGTAATCGCTATTAATCGTTTCTATCGATCGTTTTTCTAATATGCATGCAAGCATATGTATTTATATTAAACCCTATCAGCTCTCAGTTGGACAGGCCCAAACTGGAGTAAAAAAACTTGGACTAATAATCGAGCCCAATGGATGCAATACATAAAAACGCTACGCTACCCAACAATCTCCCCCTTTGCGTCAAATTGGAGCGAGATCACTTCTTCTTCTTACTTGGGCCAGCAGCGGGAACCTTCTTCTTTACAGTATCAAACAGATGTGAGATAAGCGCCAGAATCGTCTGTCTGAACCAAATGTACCATTGTATCATGTCGTCAAAATACTTGATATCATCCGCTGTATTATCTTTGCATCTATAGATGATCCCCAACACATGCTCTAGACAAGCAGTGGTGTACAGATGTTTATCCGCTAAGGCAAAAAGACATTTCTGTCCTTCATCCCTAGTGAACATGACGGAGTTTTGCCTTGCGTTAATCTTGCCCATCTGCATCTGGTTTAGATCACTGGCCGAGCCAACATGAGAGATCTTCGGTTTCTTCTTGAAGATACTTGCAATCTCCTGATCCATTAGAGCAACCTCCATGATGTAGCACACCAACATCCTCTTGAGATGGTCGATGATCGGACCATATTCAACTTCATTAGTCAGTAGGATGTTGTGCAAGATGATCCAGTCATGGGGATTGAGGTTCGGTAGATCTGCTAATGAAATGCCATGTTCGGTTTTGGCAGATCCCCTGAGCACCTTGAACCGAACATTGATAAACTTCCCTTTAGTATATGGCTTCAAGACCCGAACGTTGATGATCTTCTGAGCGCTCCAAGTTTGGTATTGAGGATGAGCAGCCTTCAGATAAAAATCAATCAAGTCCCGATCAACCTCCGGATGAGGATGAGGGAACTCGGTAACATTGGAGAAGGCGTGAAAGATGAACGCCTTTCGGGTCAGTGGCATGTCGAACTGAGAGTCGACAGTGTTGGAACAGTCAAACGAAATAACTGGTTCCAGCCACAAGATGCTAGGAGTGTCGATTGCCTCCTTTATCATCCTCTCGAGAGTCCAAGAAGGAAAAAGAGTTTTCCTACTCTCGAGAAGGTCGTGGGCTTCCTTCTGTTTTCGCTCAGCTTCTTCAGCTTCTCTTGCCACACCAACATTATCATCTTCATCATTGCGTCGACTTTTACGTTTCAGCAAGTCGGCAATGGTTTCGTTGTCTTCTTCCTCTTCTTCCTCAGCAAGTTTCTTGCCTTTATCCTTCACACCCGAACCGGAGGCTTGGCCTACATGAGGAGGTTCGATTGTGTGAGCTGCCTTTGAGGAATGAGGTGGTTGAGATCCAGACTCCTTTTCTTCCCCTTGTTTTGGATTAGACACGAAATCGGGTAGCCCTTCAATTTTGCTTAACAGATCCAGGGCAGGAGCGAGCTTCTCTGCAAGGGTACGCCTCACAGAATGGTTAAGGATCGGATCGTGCGCTTCGAGGATGTTGGAGATGGCTGAGTGTACATCCGAAACACACGATTTAATAACCTCCCGTCAGACCGAAGAGTGTCAATCTGTTGTTGAGAGTGGGAAAGTTGAGCACTCTTGACCGTTAGGGCAGTGGTCTTCTTTGCCAAGACATCCATTAAAGAGTTCTCAGTAGCCAGATCCTCTTGGAGTTTAGAGAGGCGCTCGTCAATAGATGCACGGAGGTCTGAGTTGTCGTCTGTGAGCGATTGACGAAGTGTGGCAAAGGACTTCAACTCAGTAGAGACAAACGTGGCCAACTGTTGAACAATTGGTTCCAACGTAGTCTTGGTGGCAGTTGCACTCTCCTGTAAAGACTGTAACAAGGTAGAGGTATCAGAGAATAGTTTATCGACTTTTTCGGTTGCAGCCTCACAGGCTTTCGTCGAGGCATCGATGGAGGCGGTTGCAGAAGCGACAAAATCTTGTTGAGCCCTTGAGAAGGCATCGGCAATCTTCTGAAGAGCAGCTTCAGAGAGGGATGATTGAGAGGTGGAAGAAGAAGCAATGAGCAAGTTGACCTTGTCATGTAGCTCCTTAAGGTGTTTCTTTGTGACCGGAGCGTCATCATCATCGTCGCTCTGCACTTGAAACGGACTGTAGCAGACCGAATCAAATGTCATGTTTTCCCCTCCAAGGAAAGTATCATCCGCGTCAGAGGCATGACCGGGAGATGGTGGAGGTGGTGAAGCTGGTGGTTCTGTGGTATGGGTAGGTTCGGGTTGGGTTGTTTCGGGTGTAGGTGTAGGGGTAGGTTCGGGTGCTGGTGGAGGTTCGGTTGCATCGGTATGAACCCCCGTATCAGATACGTTGGTTGTAACCTTTGCAGTGGATGTTGTTGTTGCATCGGTGAAGATGGGTGGTGGCATTGGGAATGAGGTTTTTGGAATGTGGGTAAAGGGGTTTATGGTGGGAATGGAAGTAGGAATAGTTTGAGGAGGAGAGGGAATTGGAGAAGGAGGGATTTGAATCTCCGGGGTAGGAGATCTGGGTGGGGTGTTGCCTCTTGGAGAGTCGTCAGAATCCGAACTCTCACCCTCTGACTCACTGGAAGAGGAAGCGATAATCAGCTTTCTCTTTGGTTGTGTTTTTTGCCTCTTCTGCTGCGGAGACTGAGCAGCTTTAGTGGGTTTCCTCTTCTTAGGAGAAGGGCCTTTTGCCCCTTTTGCCACATGTTTCCCTTTGTCTGCCTTCTTGCCTCTTGGAGCAGGCTTATCGGCATCGTGAATCGATTTCAGCATCTCCGGCGTGAGATCCCTGGGACCAGACCGCTTGAACTCTTTGTAGGTCCGGATGATCCTACTGTCAGCTGGAACGTCAGCGTACATGGTGTCCGGAATGGAACCATTGAATGGGAATTTGGAAGCATCTGAGACGATGATCTTCGTGGTGTGGAATGTACCAATCGAAGACATCGGTGCTCCGGCGACAGTGGGGATGCTGTACTTGTCCATGACCCACTTCGTAATCAGGGTCCAAAACCTAGCATACGACACCTCTGAATGCCGTGAAGAAGAAGATAAACTCTGGATGAGTTGTTGCCAGAGAACAAACCCATAATCGACATTAATGCCGTTGTAGACACCGTACAAGATGGACAGGAACAGTCGACTGGAGCCATCTGAACCAGAGCTTCTTTCAGAGAGACCTTTGAATAACACAGTGAACATCCCGTTCCACTGTGGCGGCAGGCACGACTTCTTGAATTTGGTGACGGAAGTAAGCGCCTCCGTATACCCCATATTGTTGAACATGTTGATGAGGTGCCCCATTGGAATTGTCTCTGGATTAACCCTCGTAGGATCAGCTTCAAACCCTAACAGGGAGCAAAAGCGTTGCTTGGAGATAGACGCTTTGTGATGAGAAACGTCGAAGAAGATCCTATCAACCACTTTGTCGTAATGAGCAGTTGCATAGATCTGCGACAGGAACTCCATCGGTACTGATTCCGCCCTTGAAAGTGCAGGTGCAATTGGCGAATACTTCAAACACTCGATGATTGGGAACATATAGGAATCATAAGCGTGAGGGGTTAAGTCGATGATGAGGCATTGTTGAGGGCGAATGGGCAAGATGTGAGATGTAGCGTGAACAGAGGATAAATCTGCCATTGTTGAAGAGAGGGAAGAAGATGATGAACAGTTAGGGTTCAGGGAATTCTTTCGCTCTGGGAAATTTGATTGCAGTAAAGAGGTAAATGGTAGATGATGTCGCCTTTTATACTGGGGTTTGAGGAGAGAGAAAGATCTTCCCAAATCTTCTATCGAAATACCAAGAGTTTTCTGGAGTGTGACTGATGCGTGACAGTTAGGGTAACCGATGATCACGCATGAGAGAGAGTGTCAGATTCCGAAGAACATGCCTCTCATCAAGCGCCGTTTCTGATAAACCGTTTCAAATTCACACGCGCCCTTTCTGTGCCAGAGAAGAACCGTTTCAAATTCGCACACGCGTCTGCGACGTCAGTTAGAGATTAGACGTTTCAAATTCGCACACGTTCCCTTTTGCCGCCGTTTGAAATCAAATCAATTAAACTCCCGCCTGTGTCAGCAACTCTTCATCTTATCCCTTTAAAGTGTAACGACATCTTTTGAATAATACGCCTACGTGGATTAAAATTGACCACAACTTATAATTGATCACCAATCCAATGAAAAAGCCTGTAATTATTAGAACCAGAAGTTTGGAAAATCAAAGATTTTCGTGCGAAGGGTGTAAAAAGAAAAGAAATAAAGCAATCCTTTTTAGGAAAAATTGTGATGTCAATAAAGACACGAAACAAATGATCCCAGACACGAATCTCTTCCTTCAAAGTCAAGAGAGACCTTAAAGTGTTAGTGTGGTTTCCCGTTGAATAACGATCAAACACGTATTAAGAAGTGTTGAAAGGCTTCTTTTAATTAGGCTTCTTAGGGTGGCTTTTGCTTTGATTCAACAGTCCTAATCTTGAAATAAGATAGAAAGTGAACAAAGTACTTGTGAGACCGGTGTAGTCTGTTGAACAAGTAGGTAGGAAATAATTTTAAAGTGGCTTGGAAAATATAAAATCTCAACAAAAAATTAAAAATTGGATCCCAAGGGAAGAAATGTTATGGTGTTTAACAATTTCATAGGAATCACATAAAATAAAAATTTGAGATTTCATGAAGATACGTCCGTCAATCCATTAGTGAAAACTTGAGCAAATTAATTGTTCACCGTCAATTCAGATTTGGTATTGAATTTTGGGTTTCACTCAGCTCATAGTGGCACGAAACTAAGATCATAAACCCAGTTTTTGAGTAACCATAAACCTCAGTGGTAATTTCTGAGAGTCTCAAGGGTTACGTTTGTGAAACGAATTTAATGGAGAAATGTAATGGAGATGGTGTAAGAAATCAAAGTACCTCTGCTGTGAAAAATAGGACTTAGCAGAAAACTCTTATCTCATGTGAGAAGAGAGTTAGGTAGCTCATGATTAGAATAAATGAGATAGCCTAATTGGGAAGACAAGGTTTGTGTATACCAAGTCATTAAGGCTATTATTCAGAATCTGATGAGGCTTTGGGCACATACAGCAGCATGCTTCTAGGGACACTTAACTATTTCAACAATTTCCCCATAAACGAACGAACACACAAATAAAATTAAAGACAAAAAGAAAATAAAGAACAAAATATTTTTGGAGTTTTTGATATATTAAAAAAAATGATAAAAGAAAATTAGACTGAGAAAGAAAGTAAAAAGATACAAAAAACTTCGGAAAGGAAAAAAAACTTTGGAACCGAACCCGAGCGTTCGGTTGATTTCGGTTGTGAAAAATTTTGAAAAACCGAACCCGAGCGTTCGGTTGGTTTCGGTTTTGAAAATTTTTGGAAAACCGAACCCGAGCGTTCGGTTGGTTTTGGTTTTGAAAAATTTTGGAAAACCGAACCCGAACCTTCGGTTGGTTTCGGTTTTGAAAAATTTTGGAAAACCGAACCCGAGCGTTTGGTTGGTTTTGGTTTTGAAAAATTTTGGAAAACCGAACCCGAACCTTCGGTTGGTTTCGGTTTTGAAAAATTTTGAAAAACCGAACCCGAACGTTCGGTCTATTTCGGTTACCGAAGAAATTAGATTTTCAAATAGGAAATACTTTTGACAAAAAGAAATGTAATAGAAACAATTATACATGAAATTTACAACCAAGAAAACCACCTTTGATTGATGAGCGAAGTGCAGATTATCCAACCGAACCTGAGCGTTCGGTTCATTTCGGTACATGAGTACAAAAACCGAACCCGAATGTTCGGTCTATTTCGCTTCTTACTTGTGAGTTTGAGAGGTAGTATGTGGTACTGACTCTGATTCTGTCATACCTAGCCCTTGTAAAATTTTGTTGAACGATGCTTCAGGAAGAGCTTTGGTAAAGACATCAGCCAGTTGATCAGTGGTTCTAACAAAGTGAATTTCAACGTTTCCATCTTCCACATGATCTTTGATGAAGTGATACCTCAGTGCTATGTGCTTAGTCTTGGAGTGTTGCACTGGGTTATGACAAATCCTAATTGCACTTTCAGAGTCACAATATAGTGGGATCTTTTTCATATTGAGTCCATAGTCTCGGAGTTGACTCTGGATCCAAATCACTTGAGAAGTATAGGATGCAGCTGCAATGTATTCTACTTCAGCTGTAGACAAAGACACACACGTTTGTTTCTTTGATTGGCAGCTAACCAACTTCCCGTCAAGGAATTGGCAGCCGCCAGTGGTGGTTTTCCTGTCTAGTCCACAACCTCCAAGGTCTGCATCTGAGTAGGCTTGAACGAAGAAGCCTGAGTTGGAAGGATACCATAGACCTAAAGAGGTAGTTCACTTGAGATATCGTAGAATGTTCTTCACTGCAAGCATGTGAGGTTCGCGAGGGTTGGCCTGAAATCTAGCACAGTAACAAACAGAGAACATTATGTCAGGCCTGCTAGCAGTAAGATACATCAGAGAACCGATCATCTGGCGATAAAGCGTAATATCAACAGCCGGTTTATCTAAGGAATGAGTGAGCTTGGTGCCGAACGCCATTGGAACTTTGACTTTTGAATCTCCCATCATGCCAAATTTTGCAAGGAGAGTCTTCGTGTAAGCTTCCTGATTAATAAAGATGCCTTCGGGTCCCTGTCTAATATTTAAACCAAGGAAAAAGTTAATAGGACCCATTGAGCTCATTTCAAATTTAGTCTCCATCAGCTTTCTGAATTCAGCTGTTAAGCTAGGATTCGTTGATCCAAAGATGATATCATCGACATAAATTATAACAATCATAAGGTGGTTACCTTCCTTCTTACGAAAGAAGGTTGGGTCAACCGAACCTTGTTTGAACTTGGACATCTTTAAAAACTTTGTCAGCGTTTCATACCAGGCTCTCGGAGCTTGTTTCAGTCCATACACGGCTTTATCCAAAATGTAACAATGATTAGGATACCTTTCATTTACGAATCCAGGAGGTTGCTCCACGTACACAGTTTCTTCAAGTTCTCCATTGAGAAATGCACACTTGACGTCCATTTGGTAGACCTCAAAGTTTTTGTGTGCAACATAGGTGAGAAATATTCTAACTGATTCCAGCCTAGCTACAGGAGCAAAAGTTTCTTCATAGTCAATTCCTTCCTCCTGACAGTATCCTTTCACTACCAGACGTGCTTTGTTTTGTATCACGTTCCCTTCCTTGTCCATTTTGTTCCTGAAGACCCATTTGAGACCAACAACCGAGGCATCTGGAGGAGTTGGAATGAGTCGCCAAACTTTTTTCCTTTCGAATTCATTCAGTTCGTCTTGCATAGCTTGAACCCAATCGGAGTGATCAAGAGCAGTGTTAACTGTCTTTGGTTCAACTTTTGATACGAAGGAGTTAAACATGCAGAATTCTACTTTTGAAAACATGGAAGTCTGTTTTGCTTTGAGTTGTGATCGAGTCAGAACCTTTTTAGATACATCACCAACAACTTGAGAGACAGGATGATCTCTGGTCCATTTGATGAGAGGAGGGTAGTTTGGATCAAAGGTTGGATCCAATTCAGCGTTTATCATCTCTTCTGGTTCGGATTGACTTTCATAGTCATAAGACATATCGGCATGCTCCCCCTCAACAGATAAGCTTTCAGGAATTTCTTGAGTGTTTTGTGCTACTGAGATTTCTGGTGGTGCTGAGCTTTCGGGTGTTGATGTACCTTCGGTTGGTGAGGCACTTTCGGTTGGTGTGGTACTTTCGGTTGGTGAAGTGCTTTTGGGAGCAGTTTGAGACCTTAGCTCCCCCTCAACATGTGAGCTCGGCTGTGATAACGATGGCGGATCCTCCCCCTCGACTGAAGCATTGTGTTGTGGAGGGTCGTCAGAACTTGATCCTCCTTCATTCATTCTCTTTGCAGCATCTTCGACCAGTTGCTTCAGATGATCTACCTTGTTGTCAGCTGCCCTGGCTTCTGAGAGAGTGGCCTTCTCTGGTTCATCAAATAGCTCAACGAACTTCTCAAATAGATTAGCGATTGAGGCTGTGACTTGCCCAGTTTGAGGAAAGATTTCTCCAGCTGTGTCCTCGTTGGCCTTTAGCTTTTTGACATAGCTATCGTCAAAGGTCACGTAATAGGTTTCTTCTATTTTCCTCGAACGCTTGTTTAATACTTTGTACGCTTTAGAAGTAAGAGAATAGCCCAGAA
The DNA here is from genome assembly GCF_051521515.1 of Lactuca serriola. Taxonomy (NCBI): domain Eukaryota; kingdom Viridiplantae; phylum Streptophyta; class Magnoliopsida; order Asterales; family Asteraceae; genus Lactuca; species Lactuca serriola. The sequence goes on from NC_136408.1 coordinate 60,776,925, forward strand.
ATATCCCTTCGTCAGCTTTGACATCAAACTTGTTGCGGTGTTCTTTAGAATTAAAGATGAAACACCGTGAACCGAACACATGGAAAAACTTGACATTCGACTTCCTGTTGTTGATGATCTCATAAGGAGTGAGAGTGAAGCGTTTGTTGAGATATGACCTGTTCTGTGTAAAACAAGCAGCAGAAATAGCATCAGCCCAAAAATATAAAGGTAAGGAAGCGAAACTTAGCACGGTTCGGGCTGCTTCACACAGAGATCGGTTTCGTCTTTCGACAATTCCGTTTTGTTGAGGTGTGTAGGGAGCTGAGAGGTTGTGACAACTTTCCTTTTCTGCCATGAATTCTTCGAATTCTCTATTTTTGAACTCCAGTCCATTGTCGCTCCTGATATTGCGAACGACTTTCTTCAGCTGTACTTCAATCTGCTTGATGAACACCTTTAGCTTGAGAGTCGCTTCAGATTTAAGCTTCAGAAAGAACACCTATGTAAAATGCGAAAAGTCATCAACAATAACAAGAATGTACTTGCTACCACCGATACTTTCAATAGATGATGGACCACACAAATCAATATGAAGTAATTCTAGTGGTTCAACAACTTTAGTGTTTATTATAGATGGATGACTTTGACGACTCTGCTTCCCCATTTCACATGCAGCACACAAATGATCTCTATCGTACTTGAGCAATGGAAGACCTCGAACATGACCTCCAGTGACAAGTTTGTTGATATCCTTAAAGTTAAGATGAGAGAGCCTTCGGTGCCACAACCAGCTTTCGTCAGATTGTGCTTTGGATAACAGGCAGATAGCTGGGTTTCCTTTGATGGGTTTGAGGTTTAGGGGAAACATTTCACCTTTACGCTCCGATTTGAGAATAACTCTTTTTGTCTTCTTCTCAATTATTTCAGAACCCTCATCGTCGAATGAAACCTTGAGACCGGTACCTCCAACAAGCTGAGATACACTGATGAGGTTATGTTGTAGTCCTTCCACATATGCAACCTTCCTTATCGTGAAATCACCGTTTGTAATCATTCCATAGCCTTTTATGGTGCCGAAGGAGTTGTTCCCGAACTTGACATTTCCACCGTTTGAAAGAGACTTGTATTCCCTTAGCTCTTCCTTCCTTCCTGTCATGTGACGCGAGCAGCCACTGTCAATGTACCATTCTTTGTCAAACTGCTCGTCACTAATAACCTGCAAAAATTAAGCAGATTTAGGAACCCAAAGTTTCTTGGGTCCACGTGAGCCTTTCACAGGAACAGGAATAGTAAGAGAGATGTCAACAAGGTATGTTCTTTTTATTAGTGTTGTTTCGTCTTTCTTTTTGATGGTGAAGACCTTAATTTTATTGGGATTCGTTGCTTTAGGTTTGGACTCTGGTTTAACTGATGAAACCTTTTGTTTTCCTTTTTGTTCAGTTGATGATTGAGATTTTTGAGAGTGAACAGAATGGAATTTAGAATGGGGTTTAGAAAAATTTGAAGAATTAGAAGAGTTAGAATGAGAGAGCTTAAACTGAGATGATTTCTTGGCTGGAGATTCTAGGTGACCCTTTTGCTTTTGATCATTTGTGGAACCGACCCTAGAATTTTGATCTCTTTTGTTCTCAGAACCGAACCTTTGCTTTCGGTTGATGTAGTTCTCTGAACCGAACTTCTGCTTTCGGTTGGAGTCATTCTCTGAACCGAACCTTTGCTTTCGGTTGATGTTTTTCTCTGAACCGAAACTCTACTTTCGGTTGTTATTGCTCTCTTGTGATTCAACAGGACTTTTCTCTGACTTTAAGTTCCTGTCACGATATGAGAAATAGGCATTTTGAGATTGCCAAAACTGTTTTCTCTCAAAGAGATTCTTCTTGTATCTCTGATTCCTTTGCTGTTTTTGATTTCTCATCTGCTTCGGTTGATGATGGATATTAGCTTTCGGTTTCTGTTTTTCTTTAGCTGGTTCACTCTGAACCGATGAAGTTTCACTTGAAGGAATGACTTCTTTTGCAGGAATTCCTTTTTCTTGAGGAACATCTTTTGTACCACTAGTACTTGGCACATCGAAGCTATCAAGTTTATTTAAAGGTTCTGGCACATATCTGCCTTTGCTTTTCCATGATGTCCTTTCAGACAAACCTACCGTTTCATCAACGTTGTTGATGGGAGCTGACCAGAAGAACTCGTCGCAGCCATCAACATTGTCTTCGTTTACAATTGCTATGATTTCAGCAGTCTGATGTTCGGTTACGCCTGTGACCTTATACACCTGATTTGGAGTGGTTCTTACTTTTTGGTATACTACTACCTTCTCTGCAAGAATCGGGGACTTTTGTTGGGACATACGAGCGAACTCCACTGAATTTTCTGAAATGAGATTCTTGTGGTTTTCGGGTTCGCTCTTGACAAATTCTGAACAGTCAACTGTGTCCTCTACAGAAATTTCACTCATATTGTCGTCCTCATTGAGCTCAGATGCATTTTCAACATCAATTTTATTTTCTGAGCTCAAGTTTGCATTTAATGAGTCAAATTTTTGTATGGTTTCGGTCCTCAGTTTCAGTTTATCATTTTCATCCAAAAGGTTTTTAAGCATGTCCTTATGGTCCTTGGACTTTATGAAAGATTCAATTTTGTCTAGTCCATACAAATACGTCGGATTAACATCCTCAGATGAAATAACAGTTTCACAATTATACGCTTCAGCATCAATTTCATCCTCCTTAAACTCAAGGAAGGGTAAAATCATGCGATGAATCTTTTGTCCTATTTCACAATCCAAATGAAGCTGAGTAATATTAGTGTAAAGACGTTTAGCAATCAAACAAAAAACATTTCGCTGTTTTAAAAGCTTTAAATTGTCTCTTTGCAAATAAATGTTTTCATCTTTTGTTTTGATTAACTCCGACTCCTTCAGTTCGATCCACATCCGTCGTTCCTCACTCTTCGAAGACACCCTGCTTAATTGGTCAGTTAGGTTAGAATTGGTGACTCGAGTTTGAGTTAAACTACTGTCTAGATGAGAGATTCTTGAATTAACACTTTTTAATTCTTTTTCGTATGAGCATTGTGGGACTTTGAATGAAACATAAACATATTGTACCTTCTTGATCAGTTCATCAAGCTCGTTGAACTGCACGTTGAGCGGTTTAGCTGTAAAGCACAAATTCTGTTGCTCCTTCGTGTCTTCATTCCCACCATCTGTGTTGTATCCCCTCATCTGAGATACGTCGGACACCATCAAGCACTTTCCACCACTGCTCTCTTCTTTCGCCACATAAGCCTTTCCATGAGAAGGCTTCCTTACTTCATCATCTTCAGAGTCGGTTGACCAGACCTCCACGCCACCGAACTCATCATCAGCTACCAAACCCTGTACAATTAAAGCATTCATAGAAGAGTTAGCAGTAGATTTCTTCTTCCTGATTTCATCCAACTTTTTCTACAACAAAGCTTCTTCATCCTTTTCATCATCCTTTTCTGCCATTTTTTTGAGGACACATTCCTTTGCATAGTGGTTCTTTCCTCCACAATAATAGTAGCTCACTTCCGAATCTCCTTCAGCTTTCGGTTCCTTCTTTGATTCTTCAGCCTTCGGTTCATCTTTGACCTTTTCAGAACTATAACTCCCCTGCCAATTTCGTTTCTTGTTGGTGGGAAATCTCTTCTTGATGAACCTCTTGGGGTTTGACACCATCATAGCATAGTCCTCAGAAGTGAGGTCATAGTCCTCTAAGTTGAGGTCTTCTTCTTCCATCACCGCTTTGCTTTTGGACAGGAGGGCCAATGAACCCAGGCTTGAAACCACATTTTTCTCCTGTAACACGATCATTTCTTGAGATTTTAGGAGGCCCACTAGTTTCGCCAAAGAGTAGGATTTGAATTGCTCATGCGCTTTAACTGTGGACACAACTGCTCTCCACTCAGATCTGAGGCCGTTCAAAAACGTAACCTTCTGCTCAATAAGCTTCCTTTCGATGTCATGTTTAATCATCTTGCTAAGAAGATGATTGAAGCGATCGAACGTTTGAGTCACGGTTTCTTCGGCTCCCTGCTTGAATTCACCAAACTCGGACAAGAGTAAGGTTTGAATGGAGTGTTCAAGATCTTCGTCCGTAGAGTATAATTCTCGTAGCCTGTCCCATATTTCTTTTGCGGTTGTGCAGGAACTCACCAGCCTGAAAGTATCGGATTGAAGAGCAAATCTGATTAATCTCAATGCTTTGATATTGCACTGGAATTTATCTTTTTCGTCTTGAGCAATGTCTTTAACGTCTTTCAAAAGATCATTATACTCCTTTTGAGTTTTAATAATCCTTGAAGTTGCTGAATGAGAAAAGGGTCCAGAAACGATTGCTTCCCAGATGAGGTATCCATTGTCCTCAGATCCTATAACATAATCTTCAAAGTGATGTGCCCAGACTTCATAATCATGGGTGTAAAGGATGGGAATCTTCGTTGTTGATCCAATGCTGTTCGAAATATTAATGGGATTGGATTGCGACTCGTCCATATTTGATCGAATAACCTGTTAAAAGATCAGACTTGTAATGTATTAAATTAGGGCAAAACAATAAATATCGAGTTACATCAATTATGCGATGACGGCTCAATAAATATCAGTAAATGTGGAATAACCCTAATCGAAACCTTTTTCACAGAAAAGAAGTGTATCGATTACACAACCTCCTGCTCTGATACCAATTGATAAGTTAAAAACTAACTTGAAGATCGTTTAGATCTTTAAAACATGTAAAATAATAAACGAGTAAACAGCAAGAACACAAGAGTGGATCAAAGGTGTCGAATGATTAATCAACAATCCTCAGCAGAGCTCGATAAAGAATTTCTACTGTAGAGGATTTAGGGTTTACAAGAACGATGAAGAAATTAATCTGTGATCTATCGTAATCGCTATTAATCGTTTCTATCGATCGTTTTTCTAATATGCATGCAAGCATATGTATTTATATTAAACCCTATCAGCTCTCGGTTGGACAGGCCCAAACCGGAGTAACAAAACTTGGACTAATAATCGAGCCCAATGGACGCAATACATAAAAACGCTACGCTACCCAACACCATTAAGGTCGATTAAGATGTTTTTTATACGATGGCTAACAGGTACAAACTTGCCACTAGCTACTTCGACTAACAAAGCATTATCTAGTCTATCAACAGGCAAAGCTAGCTTCCTACCAAACTCATGCGAAATAAAGGAGTAGTTGGCTCCAGAATCAAACAATATATGAGCAGGTAATTCATTTACGAGAAAGGTACCTGAAGCGACATCAGCTTCATCTTTCGCAGCCTCAAGTGTCATCTGGAAGGCTCTCGCCTTCGGCTTTGGTGGAATGTTGGGCTTTGCTGCCTCCTTCTTCTTCGGACAGTCTTTCAAAATGTGCCCCTCTTCATTACACCCAAAACACATCCTTTTGTTGTTCGGACATTCATTGGCAAAATTTCCGACCTTTCCAAACTTGTAGCAGGTTACATCCTCGCTACATTTCCCAAAGTGCTTTTTCTTACACTTGTCACACCACTTCGCCTCGCCTCCTTTTCCCCCAAACTTTTTCGAATCAGATTTCAAAAATTTTCCTTTCTTACCGGAACCAAATGTTCCTTCAAACTTTCTTTTCTCACCAACATCAACCTTGTCGGTGGTTCTCCCCTTGATCATGTTCTCAACAGACTTGGCAGCCCAGATAGCTGCCTCTAGAGTAAGTGCCTGACGTACTGGCACCTCGTACTCCCATGGGAGTCCCTTTGCATACCGATCCACCTTTGTCAGCTCATCTGGAACGATACGCAAGGCAAACTCCATCTTATCAGTGAAGTTATTGGTGTATTCATCAACTGACATGCTACCCTTCGTCAATGTCAAAAACTTATTCTCCAACTCCAACAGATTTTGAGCCAAGCAGAACTTGCGCTTGAACTGCACCAAGAACTCTGCCCATGACAATTATAGTGGCTCATTAGGGCTTAAGGTCTTCCCTAGAGTGTTCCACCAATGAACGGCTCCTCCTCGGAATTGACGCACGGCATAGATAGTCTGCAATTTACCTCTGCAGCCACAAGTCATGAAGGCTAGCTCCATTTCGGAGATCCAATCCATAACCCCAATCAGATCCTCCTTTCCATTGAAGGTCGATGGTTTGCAAGTCAAAAAGTCCTTGTACTTGCATCCCATTCCATCATTCCTTCCTTCACGGTTATCTTGCCTAACTATCGGTGGGTTGGCGGGACTAACAGACCCACTGAAGTTTCCACCTTCCGAGTGCCCTTCATTTAATTCAGGCTCTTCCACACGAATCGACAGTTCTTCACGATTCTGTTGAAGCAACCGTCTAGTTTCATCCATCTGACGATCCAACATCGTCTGAATCATCAATTGCACACCGGCCATGGTTATTGGCTCAGGTGCTGCTGCTACGACTGGTATTGGCTCAATCACTAGTGGTTGATTCCTGTTTTCGTCAGCATTTCCAACTCCACTTCTTGTTCTCACCATTTTGATCTACACACCGAATAAGGTGAAATTAGATCCTCAATCATGATAGATAATCAAATCATCCTTATCACTCCGAAACGTTTACATGCTAGTTCTAATATCGTAGACGTACGCTTAGAATCCTACACACATAAGGTTTCTAGATTCGGTCGGCAACAGACCATAGATCCGAACAAATAATATCATATATGGTAACATATAGCATTTAGCACATAAAGCATTTTAGGCAACTTTCCTAAAATAAACTAGTGCTCGTGTCTAAATCACAACAGACACACATCTCAAAATTGCACTTAGCATTCTAAGTTTAAGTCTAGAAATCCTACAAATTCCTAGTTCACTTAAACTAATGCTCTGATACCAACTGTGACATCCCCAAAATCTCGGCCAGAAAAGACCGATTTTCATTTATGATTTTAAATATTTTCAGAGTAAATCCTTTTGATTTGAAAGAGTTGCGGAATTTGTTCCCAAAAACAAAACATGATAAAACAATGTTTACCGAAGCATTTCATAAACGAAATGTATTTTCATTATAATCAAAAGTCGGGGTGTCATGTTCCGATACAGACCAATAAGCATAAACGAATACATTACAAGTCATTTAACAAATATAAACATATGCAGACTTGTAAACAAAACAACTTGATGGTTCATCCATCTCATGCCCTTCCGCCACTTCCTGTAATACAATTTAAAACTGAGTGGGTCAGGCTTGGGAGCCTGGTGAGCATATAGGATTTTCAACCCACAATAAATATCATATTTAATTTTCACCAACCAATAATAACCCAATTACCCATTCCCGTTATTCTCACTTTAATGTCTCTAATACAACTAATCATAAGGGACCTAGTCTAAGAATATTTCATCGGGGCGACAACACATGCTTCGGGGGTACCTCAGCAATATAAGTCAAATAAGGCAACCATGAGGGAGATGGAGTGCAGCGAATGAACACCCAAGTTCATTAACACCTACAGGTGGCGAACCTGCTAATGTTTCCACAAGACTATCTAGAAAAGTATGTGGTCGTCATCTAAACTCCGCTAGATGACTAAATCAAACAACAACGAGGCCTCTCATCTGTTTATTACACACCAACTATCTACCCATGTTCTACCCAACATATTAGTAGATAAAAATATACATTTGTATACATAGTTAAAAACCTGTATAGCATGCTTTAATCAACACATATTTCACATAACAGATGAGGCACACATACACATAACACATATCTCATAGAGAATAAATCATATCTATGAGTTAGAAGAAAGTGAATACACATTCAGACACATAACCACAAAATTATACACATAATACATATTACGTATAAAATACTTCATAATTATGCGATAGAAGAAAGTAACTACACACTCACACCTATAAACAACAATATACTTAATACACTCGAACCAAACTTGTATTATTATCGTGTTTATGAAAGGTAGTATACACTCACTTGATCAGAAGATGATCGGACAACACTACGACTTGCAGAAGTAGTAATCCTCAGCAGATCTGGAAGATCTCCTCAAAAATCGAACTTCTCACGGGCAGAGCTTCGACTCGGAAACCGCACTTCTCGGGATCTTCGGGATCTCGGGACTTGCCTCTGGGCTAGAGTATGATACCGGGGCTTCGGGATATTTCTGGCACGCAAAACGATGCAAAACGGGAGAGAGAAGAGAGAAAATGAGCAAAAGACTCGGCTGCCTTCGGATCCTATTTATAGGAGGCTGGAGCCTCGGAGTACGCGGGGCGTACGCCAGTACGCGGGGCGTACTGGTCCGAATACATCATTGCTTACGTATCCGAAGACTCGAATGCGAGTGTCGACATCCCTCGGAGTACGCGGGGCATACTCGCTTACGCGGGGCGTAAGTCGGATCGGACCGGTGACTCGGCTTCGGATAATGCATCCGAATTTCCATTTAAATATAAATACAAATTAATTTAATAAACTTCGGAAATTCATAACTTCTTCATACAAACTCCGTTTTCGACATTCTGTATATCCACGGAAAGGTGAGACTACGCTCTACAACTTTCGTTTAGACTTCGTCGGCTAATTTTGACTTTATTTTTATTATTTATTTTTAATAGGCCGCGACAGACAAACTTCGTTATAAATTCATAACTTCTTCGTTTGACGTCCGTTCTCGCCTAACTTTTTATCCCTTCGATACCAACAATGAGATCTTAGATTCTCATTTAGATTGCTTCGGCTAAAAACCCCTCGATCTCAAATCGAGTAAAACAGGTTGCATATTGCTAAGACGAAACTTCGATAAATCATAACTTCCTCATACGAAGTCAGATTTGGGCGTTCTATATATATTCGGAAACCTCGTTTCAATTACTACAACATAAATCAAAGATACTAAGTTTATTTTACACTTAAATTTTGATGCTTATTTTTATTCTTAATTAATCAAACCACATAATTAAGCAATTAAGCACAAAACACATAATACTCAAATAATACAATCTTATTATTTCAAAACGGGTTACAAAGGTTAACCTAGACTATTACATTGCTAAAAGTGGCAAGCCCGGAAATACAGGCGTTATAGAATGGCAACTCATCTGGACCAGCAGAGAAAGTTGAGGTATGGTACCCAAACTCTTAAATTACCAGTTTCTAACTCCAAACTTCTTCCTTCTGTAGTGCAAGCACCCATCTTAGAGCTAAAGACACTTCCAGAACACCTAAAATATGCATACATTGGAGCAACAGAAACACCTCCAACTATCATATCCAAAACGTTGTCAGAAAAAGAAGAATCTGAACTAATCAGAATTTTGAAGCAGTACAAAAGTGCGATTGGATGGACCACTACAGACATCAAAGGACTAAGACCATCTCTCTGCATGCATAAAATTATGATGGAGGAAGATTATAAGCCCTCACAAGAATCCCAACGAAGACTGAGCCCACTAATGATAGAGGTGGTTAAAAAAAGAAGTTATGAAGCTATTGGATGCTGGAATGATATACCTAATATCTGACAACAAATGGGTCAATCCAATTTAAGTCATACCGAAAAAAGCTAGAGTGACAGTGGTAGAGAAAAAGAATGAGAGTTGGTTCCAACTCGAGTTCAAAACAGATGGTGTGTTTGTATCGACTACAGAAAATTGAACGCAACCACACGAAAAGATCATTTTCCACTCCCATTTATTAATCAGATGTTAGAGAGGCTTGTTGTAAAATCCCATTATTGTTGCTTGGATGGATTCTCAGGTTTCCATCCGATCCCATTTGCTCCATAAGATCAGGAGAAAACAACCTTCACCTGTCCATTCAGGACCTTCGCATATAGACGTATACCATTTGGACATTGCAACGCACCCGCCACCTTCCAAAGGTGTATGGTAAGTATATATTCTGAATATGTCGAAAATACAACAGAAGTCTTTATGGACGATTTTACCTTCTATGAAGACTCCTTTCATATTTGTCTAAAAAACCTCACAAAATTTTTGCAAAGATGTATTGAAACAAGCTTGGTCTTAAATTTTGAAAATGTCACTTTATGGTTGACCAAGGTCTGATTTTTGGGTCATATTGTTTCAAAAAGAGGTTTAGAAGTAGACAAAGAAAAAATAGATGTTATCAAAAGCTTATCCTACCTGTGGAGTGTCTAGGAAGTGCATTCTTTTCTTGGTCATGCAGGTTTTTACATGAGGTTCATAAAAGACTTTTCGAAGATATTGGTTCCCATGTTCTAGTTGCTACAAAAAGATGCAGAATTCGACTTCAATGAAGACTGAAAGAAAGCTTATGACATGCTGAAAAATCTTCGTACTCCTGCCCCCATTATTCAGCCACCTGATTGGAGTCTGCCATTCGAGATAATGTGTGATGCAAGTAATTCTGCTGTTGGAGCTGTGTTGGGAAAAAGGAAAGGTCGGGTCCCCATGTTATCTATTATTCTTCGAAGACTCTGGACAACACGCAAGCAAATTACTCCACCACAGAGAAAGCGTTGTTGGCAATTGTTGTCTCTTTGGAAAAATTCAGACAATATTTGCTGAAGATGAAAGTTATAATTTTTTCTGATCACACATCCATTTAGTACCTTCTCGCCAAAAAAGATTCAAAGTCAAGGCTGATCAGATGGATTTTGCTGCTTCAGGAACTCGATATAGAGATCAGAGACAAAAGTGAGAAAGAAAATATGGTGTCTGGTCTTCTGAGTCGACTCACCCCACCTGAAGACCCAATATTGATTCGTGAAACCTTTCCTGACGAGCATCTGTTTGCTGTTCAGAATCCACCATGGTTTGTTAATATTGTGAACTACTTGGTCTCCAGAGAACTACTCTCACCCGAGCACAGAAAGATAAAATAAAGAAGGAGGCGAAAAGATACATATGGGATGAGCCATATTTATGGAAAAATTGTACTAATCAAGTCATTAGAAGGTGTGTGCCCCAAGATGAAGTTAAATCAGTTATGAATTTCTTCCATCCAAAAGCTTGTGGATGGCATTATGGTCCACAATGAACAGTGCATAAGGTTTTGGACAACGATCTTTATTGGCCTCATATTTTTCGTGACTTGTTTCTGTTTTGCAAAACATGTGATAGGTGTCAGATGACTAGTTCTTTAACATCTCGGAATCAGATGCCACTCACTCCAATCTTAGTATAGATTTCATGGGTCAGTTTCCGCCATCTTTCAGGTTTGTATAAATTATACTTGTTGTGGATTATGTGTCTAAATGGGTAGAAGCAAAAGCTACATGAATAGACGATGTCGAGGTTTTAGTTGATTTTGTCAAGACAAATATATTCGCTAGGTTTGGGACAGTGAAAGCCATTATTAGTGAACGGGGTACGCATTTCTGCAACCTCACCCTCGAAGCAGTTCTCAAGAAATATGGTGTCATACATCGGGTATCCACAACATACCACCCGCAAACCAACGGGCAAGAAGAAGCTTTCAACAGACAAATCAAGGGCATTATAGAAAAAACCAAGAATCTGGTAAAGAGAGATTGGAGCATGGGATTGGGTGATGCATTATGGGCTCACCAGACAGCGTATAAGACTTCTACCAGTATGTCACCTTATGAAATTGTTTTTGGCACACCATGTCGATTACCGGTTGAATTGGTGCATCAAGCATATTGGGCTGTCAAAAACTTGAATTTGAGCATGGATGAAGCTGGAACGAATAGGAAATTAGACATCCAAGAACTAGAGTAAATCCGGAATGATGCTTATGAGAACGAAGCAATCTATAAGGAGAAGACGAAAGCTTTTCACGACAAGATGATCTCTCAAATGACATTCACTACCGGTCAAAAGGTACTCTTGTATCATTCTATTTTCAAACCTATTTATGGTAAATAAAGGTCTCGTTGGGTGGGACCTTTTGTTGTTACTAATGTGTTCGATCATTGTGCCATAGAAATCAAGTGTCAACAAATAGGAAAGATTTTCAAAGTTAATGGTCATCGTCTCAAACCTTTTTACGAAGGGTCCCAAGTCACGAATGAGGAAGTGCAGGTAGTCGAGGTCCCAACCTACCGCAATTGAAGGAATCTTGTAACAACGTCGAGCCAACAACAGTAAAAACGGGCAGCTTACCAGGAGGCAACCCGGGCATTTGTTTTGATTTTCGTTTTTGCAACTTAATTTAATTTTTGTGTGTTTTTAGTTACTTAGGTCGTTTCCTTTTAATTGAATCATGTTTTTCCGTACAAAGGAACAAAGAGAGTTTGCGAAACTTTTAAAAAAAATCAAATTTTTTGGGGTATGCGATCGCAGGTCCAGTATATGCGATCACATGTTTTTTTTTTTGTTTTTTTATGCAGGTAGCCTTCGAGGATTTTTGAGCCATTTTTTGACGAAACTTGAGTTTATGTGATCGCAGGGGGGTCCCATGCAGTCACATTTTTTAATTTTTTCGAACATTTTACACCCTCAAAGCCTGCCATCGTTGAAAACATCATTTTTCTAATACATGCGATCGCATGTTTCAAGTTTTATGTACCTGGACGTTTATTGCTGCTTAAAACACCCGATTTTTTTTTTTCAAAACATGCGATTGCAGGGAGGGCCCATGCAATCGCAACTTATGTTTTCCGTATAAATACTAGTCACAGATCTCATTTGGTACACCCCTCTACTCGCAATTCTCTCTCTGGTTCGCATTTTTCACCATTTTTCACCAAAACTAGCACAAATCCTTCGTTTTTCTTCCAAATCAAGCAAACGAGGTATCAATCTCTTCTATTTTACTTCTACTATATTTATACGGTATCAAAATCACGATTCCATGGTTGAAATTCTCCAGATATCTCATTTTCTTCATTTTGAAATTTAAACTTTTATGAGTTTCTTTTTCAGATCTACGCTCCGTTAGAGTTCTACAAGACCTGAAACTTGAAATGTTTGTTCCGGACACAGTTCCGAAGAGGTTCATGAGGATGGAATTTCAAAAGTCAAAAATTTTTCAGACAAAAAATACACTGCTGCTCAGCGCACAATTAGGTATATTCGTTCTGAAACTGAACTAATTTATTTATGTTATATATCTGTGCGAGCTTGTGTATCCGCTTAGGAGTAGTTATAAACTTTAATTTTGCTTGATAATTGTTTATTTGGAAATTGTGTCTGATCTGTCCCAACTGTTAACCAAAAAATGCCTCCTAGACCTACCCGTTCACGCCGACATGCTGACACTCAGGACCTGTCATACATTGTTCAGGCGGATAATGTGACCATAGATTTAGGATCCCAGACTGCTTTGACTGCTATCGGTAGCTTCTTCAGCGAGAGATTTTACCGTAGGCATGGTACCCCAGTCGCACGTTAATGTAGGAACTCCATATTTATGATGCTCTTCGTGCTCTTTTTGCTAATATTGGCTGGGAGTGTCTTTTAGGCGCAGATTTCGCCGCTTGTCCTTTATTGACCAGAGAATTCTTAGCCACCTTGAGTGAAGTCAACCAAGAGGGAAACTTTGCTTTCCGTTGTTTTAGCAGACATCACTCTATCCATGTTGATTAGTTATGCATTTTTTTCATGCACCCATCACCAACCTGTCTCAGCCTATCGTTGGTTTCAACATGCGCAATTTTTGGCATTCCATCACGGGATTGACCCATTATGAGGCGTCTCAATCCCTTCAGACCAACACTGTCCACCCAGTTCTAAAAATTGCGTTAAAAATTATCTGGAATAATATTTATGCACAAGTTGAGACCACTAAAGCCAACAAATTCGAGCTTTTCATTTTACGGTGCATGGTTACCGAATCATACCGCCCTCATCTTGGTGATTTAAGCATCAAGAGATTCCATAGAGTTATACACCTCAACATCGATGGTGCCATTCGTTATGGTGGTCTGATCACGGTCATTGCTCGCTCTATCTCGAAGCAGTTTACCCCGAAGTATACATTCTTTTTGGGTGACTCTTTTTGCCTGACCCTGCAGAACCTTCAGGCCTTGCACATGTTATGTCCCGCTCCGGGTGGGTTTGTTTCGATGCAAGGATGCTCCACCTTTTTCAAAGTCACATGTCCTGATGTCATCTCCCTCGCTGACCACATTAGTGCGACTGAGTGGGTTCTCCAGTCGAACATTCCACCACCTCTACGTCCACGTCAGTTATAGCAAGTTCCCCCACATTCCTATCCTAATGGACCATATTCCTCTCAGCACCATGATAGACCATCTTCGTCCATTGTGCATCCTGATTACACGGAATCCACCCCACTTCGGGTTGTCCACAACGACTCCTATAGCCAGCCTGATCCTATGTAAACTGACTTTCGGGGCGAGCCCCATCATACCCAGTCACACATCCTGATCCCAACCCCCTTCACTTATCAGCACTATCTTGACATTCGCCAGGATATTGCTGCTCTTTAGCAGAGTGTGACTGGTCTTCGCCTCGATTATCATCTTTATAGTACTCAGGTTTCCGGGTTTCAAGACGAGGTTGTAGATTATAGGAAGGATTTCACCGAATTCCACGACGAGTTTTTCTGTCATTTTCAACCCCCGCCACAATTGTCGTTTTCCACTCCTCCCTAAGCATTGATGACAATGCTTAATTTTAAGCTTGGGGAGGGGATTTGTCACCTTTCTATATATAGTTTTTCTAAAAAAAATTATAAAAGTTTAAAAAATCCAAAAAGTTTTTTCCTTTATGTCCTTATTTTTCATTTTTCTTCCTAGTGTCTCTAAAAAAACAAAAATATTGTCATTTTTTCAACATTTTTTATTTACATATACAAAAAAAAAAAAAAAAAAGATTTTCTGTTTTTGTTATGATTTTAAAAAAAGAAATTTATACGAGATGATGACACTCTTTACATAGGATAGCCCACGAAGTGGGAAAATGAAAATCAGAATGAAAAAAATCCGAAGAGACCAGATTGTTATTGGAAGTGTATAATCAGTTGTCATAACTAGGGGGCCCAAACACTATAATTCAAGACTCCAGACTTAAAAAATAAAAAAATGGCATACTAAAACGTTTTTGTGGGCGGTAATAACAGTTTTAAGATGATTTGATTTTGAATGTTAAAAAAGATCAATATTTATCGACAACTATGGACCCACAGAACATAACCTAATTTGTTGACACGTGTTACCCTTAGGTGACTGAGGACCTTATATCAAATCCACATAGTCAAGAAAGAAGAAGAGTACAATTGTCATATCCAGTACCCAAATCAAAAATTTCAAGCACTCAATCGAAGAAATCTTAAGAAATTCAAAAGATGATTAAAGAACTCAAACCGAAGACAAGATGCAAATTCAAGTTCAATCAAATCAAGAGCCACAACGAAGACAAATATGGCATGAGAACTGTGTGATTTGACATTTCTCATCCTCTACTATGTTAAAGCATAGAGCTTTAGGCTCCTACAAAGGTTGGCCCATTGCTGCTTCGACGAAAGCTGATTTGGTCATGCCGGGTTCTTAAGGATGCGTCGATTCTGATTCTTGACTGTCTAGTCCTAAGGACATGAGATCCTGGACTGTGTTATTTTCACTCAGAAAGTTAATTAAGGTACAAAGTTTAAATAAAACTATGGTTGGACTATTTGGTTACACCATTTCATGCTTTTCCTTACTTTGGGAGTCTATGATACATGAAAGGTAGCATGATGGTTGCTTAGGTGTTAGTGATTGGAGCCCCTCTCGATGTAAAGTCTGATCATATAAAAAAATAAAAAAAAAGAAAAGAAAGAAAGAAGAAGTATGTTTCTATTTTTAGTTGTTTCTTTCTTTCTTTCATATCATTGTCATTCATTTATCATTTTGTTTTGTTTTTGCATGCATATTTTATTTCTTGTTCTGTTTATTTTCTATTGTTCTTGCTAGTTAGGTTTCCCATTTTTAGTTGTTAGTGCATCTAGGTTATTTCTTATTTACCCTTACTCTCTATTCCATTTCCAAAGTTATCCTTTCCTTACTCGAGGACAAGTAAGGTCTAAAATTGGGGATGTTTGTTAGATGCATTTTACATGCATCTTTTAGCATAATTTCCTTGGTATTTCATTATAAAAAGCTAACCAACTCCCGATTTTTCTTATGTATTGTGTGTTTCGTGGTTATTTTGTAGAATGCCTGTACTGTTCATGTTTGTTATCATTTTCTGGGCAATTTGGAGCACATGGATGATTACGCGAGTTCGGGATGCGTTAGTGGATGCTTTGGAGTTTAATTGGAGTCTAAACTAAGGAAGGATGTCAGGGAATGATCAAGAACAGCTTGGAACACTACTAGAAAAACAGCCTTTTACGACGCTCATTGCGCGTCGTAAAAGGCTCAGATGACGCGCAAATGCGCGTCAATGGAAGGCCCTGTCATAAAGAGAGACGACGCGCATTTACGACGGGCGTTTACGACACGCAATGCGTATCAAGGAAGGCCTTGTCATAAAGGAAGACGACACGCATTCGCATGTCGTAACCTTACGACGCGCGTGTTAATGACACGCAATGCGTATCAAGAAAGCCCCTGTCAAGAAAGGCCATGTCATAAATGACGATGACACACATTTTTGCGTATCGTAAATTTAATTATTTAAAAAATATATATTTATATATTTATTAATTTTTAAATTAAATTTGCATTTAATGTGTCATAATAGAATTAAAATACCATATACAAAAAAATACAATCCGTTGAATAAACTTTAATGTCATACAATTCTATTTCTTACAATATATAAATTTGCATTCATCTAATCTACTCTATGTTTCATACTAACAATTGAAATGAAGAATACAACACTTGCATTTTCAGCATCTTATCTCTTTTGGCTTGAGCTTTCTTTTCCACTTCTAACTCAAGAGCTATTCGCTTTCATCAACCCTGTAAACACAACACAAAATCACTTGTCATTTTCATTCTACTTTTATGTTTACTAGTCAATCCTTCAACTTTCTTTACTAATTAGATTCACCTGGCACCAATATTGCTGATGTTTACTATTCAATCCTTCAATCTATCATACGAAGTATGAAAAATATGAACAATAGGAAATGGAAATTCAAAATCCTAACCAAAAATCCCAGATATATAACATTATGCCCTCCTGGTGCTTGTCCTCCTGACAACACAACTCCTATCTTCAAGACAGATCCTGATTCATTAGATTCACCTGGCACCAATATTGGTTATGGTTGCCCAAACAGGGATGGGAAAAGTTTTGCAATTTCATCTGAAAGCATTTGAACAAGCACAACTAAAGTCATAATCCTTCATCTTTACACTCAATCTGTGCAGGTGATCAGATGTGTTTTGCAATTCTTTTATGTGATTTTGGATTATAAAAAACAAATCTCCAATTTGTTTAGTACTGGTTTGTTTTTACAGCAGTTTCACAAGGTATTTATCGTAAGCAGTTAACTTTAAAACTCAAAATGCAAAATTCGATCATAAAACCTAATTAACATCTACACACAACGTAATCAGTTAACATAGCTAGAAAAACACTTAAATTCTTGTTTATCTAATACAGCAGTCACTGAATTAGAAAGATTATTATCAATCCATCATTAAAAAGACTCTGTTCAATTGTGATCATAGCATAAATAGTTTTGATTTTACAGGGGTTGTAAATTCACTTCAATATCAATATGAAGTGAGAAATACCTGGATTTCCGACAGCGGAGCTAGCGGGACCATCGACGATTTTGAAGGGGCTTCTGGAGCAAGCAACAAGTCCACAGGAGTGTCTTCCACGGTTGGGTACAGAGGATAAAAGTTCTTGTCACAAACGTAAAAATATTAAATTAAGAAAAAAGAAAAAAGAAAAATATTATTCAAATTTTGAAAACATGCCTGTGTCGACTCAGCAGATGGTTTGTTAGTTTATTCATGCGATTCTTGATGCCAAGTGACACTACATCCATACTAAGTTGTTTTAGGACATCCACACTACAACGTCCTACTTTCACCAATATTTTTTTTCACTCAGTTATTAAAATTTCTCAACTTACATTTTTAAATATCATCCAAATAACAACACTTACCTTATTTGCTGAGATCATTCCTGGATTTGTAATGCAGGTTATCTGTTAATCTTGATCAGCTATATTCATATCAAAAGCAGGCTGCACAATCAAAAGATACAGTTCTAAAACTTCTTAGTCATCCAATACTTAGAGTAATTTACACTTTTGGTCCCTTTGTATAGACGATGTAAGGGCCTGAAGCAATAATTTGCTCAAAGATGACATGGATAGAATCAGAGAGAAACCAGATAGTAAACTTAAAGGGGTACTTTAGTAAATTGAAGAAAAAGCTTTACACACCAATGATAGATATGATGTTATATCAGATAAATCAGCAGGCTTGTTATTTTCATCCATAGCTTGTCTTTTCTTTTGAGGAATATTTTCATCATCAGGTACTGATAACATACATAATCAACAATATTTGTTGCAATTAAATAGTGCCTACTTGGATTATGTCCTTCAATGCCCGCCACCTATCGAATTAGGTTTATTTTAAATGTTTTTTTGATCAGTTTCCAGTTTTTAACTATCTACATGGCCTGGGAAAAAGGAAAACTGGTCCAGTTTCTGTAAGTCAAGGCACACATGTTGACCTCCAGAATGCTCAACTTTGTTCAAACAAGTAACAAAGGACAACAGTAAGGGAAAATATGTCTGAAAAGAGCATAAAGATTCAGCAAATATTACCTGCTTTGAAGAATGATTGGTTTTTCCTTTAAACGCCCTTCTTCACAGCAAATCATGCCAACAGCAAATATACTTTTCTAATAGGGAATCAAGAGATGTAATTTGTGTTGTTGAATCTCTTCAAAGATGATAAAAAAGAAAAGAATAATTCTAATAAAATAGAGATAGGAATTACTTGGGAAGCAACCGATGGATCAACAGGTTCCTCATAAAGCTGAGATGCAACCATGGCTTTTGAATACTTCATGATTTTATCTTCAAGATAATTAAACTAAACTTCCAAAAACTTTAAAGTTAATGATGTAAAGCATAATCATGAGACAAAAAGCAATCAAAATTAAGAGAATGCTACGATACCTTGTCTTCTATTTGATTAATCAAAGATAATGACAACTACAGTTGTAGAAAGCCTAATAGCTAGATCAAGCAGAACATCTATGCCACTTTTTTTAGCCTGGTTTGCATTTGTAACTGAATTTGAAACAAACAAAAGTAAAAATGCCATATGTTACTTATGAAATATATATATATACACACACAAGAATACGATTTCAATTTTCAACAAGAGAAACAAACTGATATGATTTGAATCTAAAGCTAACCTGGTTGTGATGAAGATGGGGACATTCCAACATCAAGAAGATCTTGAAGAAAGTTGTCACCTGTCATCATGCTATTTGTATTTGGTGGAGGAGGTTCTTCTCCTCCTCCTAAATCAAGCAAGTCTACTAAAGGAGTAGCAGTTGTTTTAATAACTCCATTAGGAACACTACTTCCTGTTGAAGTTGAAGGAATAGAAGTAGAACCGTTCCTCCTTCTACTGAAATTTGCTTCATCAAGAACTGGCATCCTTTCAACCAGTGCAAGCCTTCACATACCGTTACTAATTACTTCACTTCAGTCTTTTGTATTAAAAATTATCAAAATTACTATCCACAGTTCCATACCTTATATTCTGATGCTTTTCAATTATAGAATCAAATTTTGTGGATCTTTGTTGCAGTTCAAGCAGAAGGCTTCTTTTATATTGAACAGAGCCCTACGAAAAAAAGTACAGTGAAACAGATCCCACATAGAATTTAGTTCCCTTGAGACGTCCGCCTTCGTTGTCTACATAATTCAGACCAGAGCCCTACAAGAAAAGTAACGCAGACGTAAAATGACTGTTTTGCCCTTCATTTTTAATATTTTCATGATATACATGTAAAGGCTATTGTATTATATAGACCTTTTCATCTCATCCTGCAATCATTGTCCCAACAGACAAACCCATCCCACGGTAAGAATAGAGAATGTTGACAAGCATCTTTGAAGCGCCGGTCACTTAAATCCTACTCTTGTTTGCCAATTCATGCAAACGACACTGAAATTAAAAAAAATACAAATATTGCGTAGAATATTTCAAAGTAGAAGGCTGTGATACGTAAAAAGGTGATTTTAATACCTTAATGCCTAAATTTATGTGCCAAAACTGACAATCTACAGCTCCTCCAGCCATTGTCCCCACCTGAGTTTATAATGCTGCATCTATGAACTGAGATAACTATTAATTACAAATTTTATGGAATTTATTAAGGCAAAGATCAACTGTTTCAATAATGGCATAATTTATGTCCTAAACTGACCTTATAAACACTATCAAAGGGAAAATAATAGCATAATTTATGTCCTAAACTGACCTTGTGTGGAAGGCCAATGAAATCATAAGGAGCACATCTTCTATTAAGAACATCCCGTATGAGATTTTCTAAAGGAAGTTTAGAATGTGAAATTCAATTTTGAACAAAGATATAACACACCTGCAACATGGAACGCCAGATGCAACAACAAGTTCAAGTGATAGAAGGGTAGTGAATGGCGAGACCAATTTCAAGAAGCTTTATGAAATTTTCAGATTTGCCACAGCAGGAGCTTTATGAAATTTTCAGATTTGTAAATTCTAATTTCTAATTCTAATACTCCAATTTCAAGAAGAGCTGAATCCAAGAGATTGAGAGAATGGGAGAACAGGAGAAGAACATACCTGATTTCCGGTGAAAGCTGTTGTGTTGGTGAATGGCGAGACCAACGAGCAGCGACTGAGCAAGGTAAGGAGGTAGCGACTAGCGTCGATGGGGGAGGAACTGGGTAACAACGTAAGATACAAATCGATTTTGACTTGTTGTCGCTAGGTTTGGAAATCAGACTGAAATCGGGAGGGGCACAGCCCAATCAAAGCCTTCGTAGAACTCGATTGGAGTGGAATCAGAGATTGGGGAGTGGAAGAAGAGAGGATCAGAGAAGTTTGAAGTGTGAATTGAGTTTTTAGGGTTCAATTTCAAGTCAATTAGTAAAGAGTCCAAAACGATTACACCTCCTTGTACCTCACCCAATAACTGAAACCATAGAAATTGTTGAATTTTGTATGAATAAGCGACGAAGATGCGAACTTGTGGGAAGTGAAGCGGTGGAGGTTTGAGAATCGAGAGAGAAGAAAGAAAGAAAGGGGGTACTCAGCGGGAATGAGTTAGTGTTTTCAGCCGATGGAAACAAAGCGGGCTTTTTAAATTTTGGATTTCATTTCCCCCTTGGATGAAATGCGTGCTTCATTAATATTTATAAAGCGACATAACTAGACGACACACGTTTTATTTAAGGTGCCCTCCGTGTTTTTTTTATTAGACACTAATTTTTGGCACGCAAAAATGCGTGTCCACTATGCTTCATATTTTGGAAATCTGACATCAATTTTTAGGGCACTCACTAATGCGTGTCCTCTATTAGTGCGTGTCGTTGATTGCACGCCGTAAAAGGTTGTTTTTCTAGTAGTGGAAGGAGGAACGAAGATCAAAAAGAGACAAAAATGAGTACATGCGACCACATGTCTTATCCATGCGATCACAACTTTGACCATGCAATCGCATGTTTTGCTTGCAGCTTGACTTCGGAGATTTTTCATGCCAAAAATTCAGATGGATGAAAATAGACACTTCATGCGATCGCAACTACACTCCATCCGATCGCAACTTACTTGCATGCGATTGCAAGTTAGTCAAAATGCTTCAAAACGACGACGTACTTCATTTAAAAGGCCCGAGACGTGCCTTCCTAAAAACATGCGATCACATGCATGACTTTTATTTATTGTTGGACGTATAAATAGGCCCACATTCTTGTCCAGTAACCCTAATTTGGTGATTCCTGACGATTCTAAGGCGATTTTTAGAGACTTTTTAGTGAAAAATGCAGATCTAGGGGATATGATTCGATTTGTTTTCATTGTTTAGTAATATTTATCGTCTAGATTCTGTTTCTACTATTTGTAATTCGTTTTTAGCCACGTCAGGCTAAAAACTCATATTTCAGTTTCGCAAGACGCAACCTTTTCATGTGATTAATCATTAGGCACGATGTTTGACCATGATTACTGTTTAGTTTGATCAATTCTATGTTTAATTGAATGTTTGATTTTGATTTCAATTTCAATTGGCCAATTTAATTGTTTGTAAATAATTATTGTTATACAATTGTTTAGATCCATAATTGTCTAGATTAATTAGTAAAAAGTAAAAAGTATTGGATTAACTCTGTGTTTAGGATTAACTCTAATATGAATTGATCAAACAAGTTTTTACGCCTCCGAGCTTACGAGAGGTATTGCACTTTACTAGGAAATTACATTGTGATTAATGCAACTTTTCTTTGTTAATCAAGAGCTTGTTTGGTTAATTTGGTAAAAAGTTAGGTTTAATTCAAAGAACTTATTTTGATTAAATGATTTTTGTAATAGAGGTCATTAGAGCTTGTTAATGAACTTCAATACCAGTTTACACAAGTGCACAATCAATTATCGTGTTGAAAGTTAATTGCATGATTAGGGGAGTCACCGTGGAACTGAAATTGCTTTCTCTTATTGAATTTTTCTAGTCTTTAAATGAAGTTATTTCTTTATAATTTTCTACTTATATTAGTTTTGATTTTCAAAAATAACCCCCGCTTTTCGTTTTATATTCCTGTCAAGAATTAGTTCGTGCCTTACGCAAAGAGGCATTGACATTAGGACGTGTCCATGAGGATCCGACCCTGCTTACCTATAATACATGTTAGTGCAATAGAGCAGATTTCTATTTTTTATTTGTTTAATTTTTTCGTGACAACGGTTTTAACAGTACTCCCCTCTGTACGCCCAAGATACTTAGCATAACCCAAAATCGACCAAACTTCAAACAGGCATAACTTCTTCGTTCTAACTACGATTGTTAGGCGTGTCAAACCCAACAAATAAAGGGGTGCAATAGACTCCAAATACACTGCTTTAATGCACTAAAAAGTAGTACAAGGCAAGCAGGGTCGAACCACAGAGACACGGAACAAAAGTCTATACCTCTTTGCGCAAGGTACTTTGGTCACAAAGGGGTGTTTGTTTGCAAAAATAAATAACTAAATAATAATCTACTTTAAAAGCATGCACAAAATGAAATAGATTTGTAAACAAATTGATTGAATGGTTCTAGTTCTAGTTCTCAATGTTCTTGTTCAACTTGATTATGACTTGATGTAATTCAAGATTGCTATTCTAAGTTGGTACTGAAAGATATTAACACGCTCTAATACCTCTCGCTTGCCAAATTATCTAACCAAAACATGCTCTTTGACTAGATCTAGCTTTACTAATTCAACCTAAACACGCTCTTAGATTGCATTGAAAAACTGCATTAAGTTTTGTACAAGCATCCCAACAATGTTCATTTCTTCTCATACGCTCGGAAGTGTGAAAACATGTGATATATGTTTTACAATAAGAAAACTTATTGCTTGTTACCAATTATTAACTCAATAGAACGATTAGGTGCCCTAAAAGTTAATTAACTGCACAAAAATTCAATTCATGAAAGTGGCCAATCAAACACAAATCAAATTCAAGGATTCTAGTTTAAACAAAAACATAATCACTAGAATGGAATCACAAATCAAACATCAAATCATATGCTTCAAGTCAAGCAATCAACATGTTTTGAACAAGAACTAGAAACTAGGGTTTCTTAGCCACACATGGCTAAGAACAAATCAACCAAGAATAAATATGGAATTGGAATGTTTAATCCTTACAAAAATGAAATCCCAAGTGTTTGCAATGATTAGTTCTTCTCAAAAGCTCCAAGAATTCTCCCCAAAATCACCCAAGATCGCCCAAACTGTTCCCAAAACCGTTCTGCCTTCAAAATGACGTTCTTCTGCTCTTTTAATTAAAGTTCACGTGACTTGCCATAAGGCCATGCATTTTTAGCATGGCCATGCCTTTTGCCCATGTGTTTTTGGCATGGCCATTTGTCATGACCTTGTGTTTTTGGCATGGCCCATGCTTTTTGCTAAAAATCAAATGCATCTTCACTATTGGCTCCATCTTCAGTCTAGCTTCACCACGCGTCATGTTGCTCAAATATGAGATGATAAAGGACAAACACGACCCGTGTCAAAGTGACAAGAACCGCGTTTCAAACGTAATCCTTTGATATGATGATAATGCAACAATGACTCGGGTTATGTCTTCATGCTTTCCTCCATGGAATGACCGGTTCATCTTCTCTGCATGCTCCAAAGCTCCAAGAATCCAAGCTCCATGCATCCATGCATCCAAGCTCCACGTTCCATGCTCCATAATGCCTGCAAAATAAATCAAAAATAGTGAAGTACCAGACATTCTTAATGAAATGTGCAATTGCCCTAATAATTAACTAAATGCAAGAATTATGAAGTAGAATGCTATAAAAGGACAGAAATAAACAGGCAAAATAGGTGCATAAAATGCACCTATCAAACCTCCCCAAGATTATACCTTTCTTGTCCTCAAGAAAGAACAAAATTGAGAATCTACCTAGAAAAGACGATAGGTGACTAAAAAAAACTAAGATGAAAGGAATGGAAGGAATGAAAAGGAATAAATGGAATTAAGAGTGCATGCATGCAATAAGAGAAGAACTAATGAAAATAACATATTTACAAAAAGATTTTTTTTCAAACATTAATGCAATAAATAAAACAAAACGAACATATTCAATGCAATTAACCTCATTATCTCATTAAGTTGAAGGTGTGCCTATCGGGCCTTGAGATAACTTGACATTAACCCCATAAAGATATATAACATGTAAAACAAGGTTTTTAGCCATTCCCTAACGCAACTCAACAAAATCAAAAGTTACAACACTTGTTCACTTTTACAGGTATTGGGTTAGCACATGGAACAAATTATGGTCTTACTCTCGTGAAAACATGTGATGCAAAATATGCTCATTTTCATTTTTCAAATCATGACAATGCCCGAATCCAGCTATTTGTCGACTAACAACAATCTTTTTCTAAAAAAAATATTTTCTAAAAATTCCCGAATATTTACCCAGATTGGTTACATGTTTCAAACCACTTACACCAGTCAAAGTAGTTTACAGTCAGTCCCAATGTTTACAACCAAACTTTTTTTTCAAACACATTATTCAATTAAACTATAAACATAAATATATACGAAGTATCTAATTGTATTTCTATACAAATAAAGCTCATGACTTTCTTTGAAATCTGTGTAGCGGGCTTTCAATCAACACATCCAAATCAGATGACTTTAGTGTGCTAGATTTAAAGAGATCCCTCGGGTTTACTTGCCCGAACCTCAAAGGCCACAGATTAGCTTTATTTGTTATTATTAAGCTCATGACTATCTATGGAACCCGTGTAGCGAACTTTCAACCCAATCAGCCCCAAACAAGTTTGCTTTAGGCAATTAGGTGTAGAACACCCCTCGGGGTTTACTTATTCGAGTCCCAAAGGTCACAGATTAACTTACAATTTTTTTTATTTGCCAGGTTTATTTCCTTATATTTTAATCTTGACTCTTTTAGGGGGACTGATGTAAACGCGCAAGGACCCGTAAATATAGTTGGAAACAATGTCCCCAAGTAGGGTACTTAGAAGGGAATAGGTAGAAAATACTTTTTAGAGCGTTGGAGGATTCAAGTCACTGAAATTTTATATTTATTTTATGACTCTTTGAAATTGGAGTTTGGATATGAATGAGCAATAACTCATAAGACCGATCGTGTGTTCCAAGGGCTAAACTATATCTGTCTTTATGATTCGGTGTTGATAACCTTATCATTTTTTTTTGTTTTGCACGAGTAGCTTCAGGAGACGTGTTCGTGTGTGATTAGGTTGCTTTCAGATTTTTTATGAAAAACGAACAAGTTCTAATCTCAAGCCACGACTAATTTACCACCCCAACTTATTCAAGAAGATTAGGTTTCTTTAGATTGATTTTTTTAATGCATGTTGAAACTAAAACCTAATGTACAAAGACCCCTCTCCAAGCTTAAGATTTAGCATCGTCCTCGATGCTCGGAGAGGGTAGGGCAATCTACTAGCTGCGAGGGGACCAACGCTGCATGAAATGCATGGCTTGTTGTACCGTTTGTGTCAATTGTTGAACGTCAGCGCGAATGTCAGCGACAACTTGATCAAGGTGATCAAAACGCCTCATGTATATGTCGTGGTACTGAGTCGCCCGCTGGGTGTAGAAATAACGTTCCGTCTCTACTGGGGCAGCAGAAGTGGACCCCCTCGCAGTGGGAGCAATGGAGTGAGCGGGAGGAATAGGGATGTCGTCTTCATGGTCGACGACTGGCCACTCAGGAGCTCTCGGGGTGGGCGTTGGAGCGCGTGGGATGGAATTTGCAGAAGTGTTCTTTGGTAGACACCACCGAGTCTGAGTGATGTCCTGCTGGAGTTGGAGAGAGCTGAAATCCCCAGCAGGAGCTCGGAGGTGTGGCTCACCTTGCACCAACCATGTGATACTACTATCGCTTTCTTTACCGAAGAAGGATGAGGCTACAAGGACATTGGATGTGATGGTATTAGTGCCTTTTGTGATTTTCTCGAGGTTCGGGTGCTTGCTCTCAAAAAGCTCGGCACAAGCGAGGCGGGTGGCAAGATAGGAGATAATCCCGCCACAATGAATAGGGACCGAATCGCTAGTAGAGACCTTAAGAAGTTTGGAAGCAAGGAAGGCGCCAAAATGAGGTCTCTTCAAGCTGGTGACCATGCACCAAAGAATTTCTAACTCCATCTAACCGGCTCTGCTAACGTCTTCTTGGGGGAAGACAAGGTTAGCAATAATTCGGAGAGCCACCCTTAAGACTGAATGGATGATATGAGATGCTTTGGCGGATCGAGCCTCATACACATCAAGTCCTGTGATTTCCTTCCAAAAGGCTTTGGCTTGGGCTTTAAAAAGATTATTCTTCTCTCGCATGTAGCCTAATTTAGGACCATATGTATTGAATTTAGAAATCCCAACAAACCCACTAAGATCATCTAGACTCGGTTTAAATTGCAAACGCATGAGACGGAAAGAGAGACATTTGGCATTGTCATTGAATTCCAAAGATTGTAAGAATTCAATGGTTGTGTTTTTATACGATTCCATTGGTGCCAAAGTGAGAAGTCTCTCCCAACCGATGTTGCTAAACAATCTATGGACGCCATCATAAACTCCTAGTTCTTGGAGAGTGGGAATATCTACAAACCGTTGTTGAGAATATTCGCGGTCCTTGAGGTGAAGGAATCGCTCACGGTGCTCAAGAGAGTTGTGAATAATGGTGGTGACATCATATTTGGATTCCCATTGTTCTTTTGGTTGTGAGTTTTTTCGTTTTGGCATGATGACAAACCAGATTTATGACAAACGGGTGGTGCCCAAAAATGATAACACAACTAGACAAGCACTAATGAAAAATTATATGAAGCACAAGAACAGATTCACAATTATTCCAACCAAACAATTTTAAACTCAATGCGTAAAACTTGAGATATGGAAAGAATGTACCGTTTAAACGCTTGGATTTGAGGTGTTGGCTTGTATTATTCACTTCATCTTCAACCTCAAGAAGGCTTGAACTCTTCAATGGTGGAATGTCTAATTGGAGATGAAAGCTTCTAATCTTCTTTCCAAAAGCATCTCCCCAAGCTTGGTCTTGAACCGTATACAAGAATTTTTGAAACCCAATACAATAATTAATTCAAACTATACAAATCAAGAACTAGGGTTTATGAAGAAAAATGCAATTTTTACCTATTGAATGATGAACTCGACCTAGATGATGAATGAAGTGAAGTTAGGAAGTGATAGTAACATACCTTTGTGCCTCAATTTTGGATTAATTGGAGAAAAATTCAAACCCTAGTCTAGGGTTTGTGGTATCGGCCAAGAATGATGAGGAGGGGAAGCAACACACGATCGTGAGAAGAAAGAAGGAAGGAGAAACGGACGGCTAGGTGGAATTCGATTAGCCCTATGTTTACTGAGTCGCATAACCAAGCTGTCGATTGAGGCTGTGATATTCGTCCGTGAGTTCGTGAGTTTTTAGCCGTGCCCTTTTCTAATGAAGGTTGTGCGTTTTTAAGGATCTTGATCAATTCGCACGGGCCATGTGTTTAGGTCGTGCATTTTCTAATTGTTTGCTTGGTATCTCGATGACACGCATGGGCATTGTGTAGGTCGTGAGTTTTTCTCTTAGCCCATGCCTATCGATTACAAGCTCCCAAGAAGGCACGGACCATGTGTTTATTTTGAACTCACCGTGCGTATCGATTAAGCTGGACTGTGCGTTTTTTCTTGTTTAGCCGTGCGATTTGGGTTGAGTCCGTGCGTTTTTTTTCTGTTTGCTACAATCCTCTATGACACGCACGGTCTAGAACCTAGGCCGTGCGTTTTGGCACTTTACCCATGCGATTTCAAGCTAGCCCATGCCAAAATCTTTTTTTTTTATTTAAAACCTCGAAGTGGCTGCACGGACAAAAATTTGTGACCATGCGTTTTAGCATGAGCCCGTGTGTTTTTGGCTTACCCCGTGCGTTTTCTTTCTGTTAACATGGTATTCACGGTTTCTTTTTTTTTTTCAAAACCAAATTTTCTTTAACTATTATATAGGAGAATTATTGGGATGTAAACCTCGAAAAAACACAAAAACATTGCAACACGGATGAAATAAATCAAAATTAAGAAGATAGAGAGAGATACTCCCGAGTTGCCTCTCGGTTAGCCGCCCTTGTTTCAAGTCTTTGGCTCGACTTTGCCCTTTAGATTTACTCAATGTAGACCGGACGTTCCAAGCTGTCAACCTCCACGTCTTTCTCTTGGAAACCTTCATAGAAGACCTTTAACCTGTGACCATTAACTTTAAATACTTTTCCAGTTTTGTTACTCTTAATCTCAACTGCACCATGATCAAATATATTAGTAACAATGAACGGTCCCACCCACCGGGACCGTAACTTACCAGAAAACCATTTAAGTCGAGAGTCATAGAGTAATACCTTTTGACCAATCTCAAAGGTCTTACGGGAGAGGTACTTATCATGGAATGCTTTGGTCTTGTCTTTGTAGATGCGTGAACTCTCGAATGCTTCATTTCTTATCTCCTCCAGCTCTTGGATCTCTAACTTTCGTTGAATACCCGCTTCATCCATCTTCATGTTTAGCTTTTTGACAGCCCAGAAAGCTTTGTGCTCGAGTTCAACAGGGAGGTGATAGGCTTTGCCAAACACAAGTCTATAAGGTGACATCCCAATTGGAGTTTTATATGCAGTTCGGTATGCCCAAAGAGCATCTTCTAATCTCAAACTCCAATCTTTGCGGTTTGTGTTCACTGTTTTCTCAAGTATGGACTTGATTCTCTATTTGACACTTCAACTTGTCCATTTGTTTGCGGGTGATAAGCTGTGGACACCCGATGTTGGACTCCATACTTCTTGAGAACTGATCCAAGAGTTTTGTTGCAGAAGTATGTGCCCCTGTCACTAATCAAGGCTTTTGGAGTTCCAAACCTACATAAAATGTTAGCCTTGACAAAATCTACAACAACTTTTGCATCATCAGTTCTTGTTGCCTTTGCTTCTACCCATTTCGAAACATAGTCAACAGCCAAAAGGATGTATAAATTCCCAAAGGATGAAGGAAAAGGACCCATAAAATCAATACCCCATATATCAAATATTTCACAAACCAAGATGGGGGTTAAGGGCATTTGGTTTCGGGAACTCAAAGAACCGGTCATTTGACATCTCTCACAACTTTTACAAAAATGTAAGAGTCATGAAAAAGTCGGGGCCAATAAAATCCACAGTCTAAAATTTTCCTGGCAGTTATTTGAGGACCAAAATGCCCTCCACAAGCATAACTATGACAGAAGTTGAGGATAGATTGTACCTCATGTTCTTCAACACATCTTCTTATTACCTGATCTGCACAATGTTTCCAAAGGTACGATTCATCCCAAATGTACCTTCTCGCATCTTACTTGATCTTATCTCTCTGTGACCTCGTGAGGTCGGGTGGGAACTTTCCCGTGACCATGAAGTTGCATATATCCGCATACCAAGGTGGTGTTTGGATAGCAAACAAGTGCTCGTCCGGGAATGTGTCATGGATGGGAATCGCATCTTCGGGTTGAACTATTCGGCTCAAATGGTCGGCGACTAGGTTCTCTTTCCCGCTCTTATCTTTGATCTCAATATCGAACTCTTGCAAAAGCAGCATCCACCGTATTAACCTCGGCTTCGAATCTTTCTTGGTAAGTAAGTGCTTTATGGCTGCGTGGTCCGAATAGATGATCACTTTAGTTCCAAGGAGGTGCTGCTGGAACTTCTCTAGTGCAAAAACAATAGCGAACAACTCTTTTTCTGTTGTGGTGTAGTTGCATTGTGCACTATCAAGGGTCTTTGATGCATAGTAGATGACATGGTGTGCTCGACCCACCTTTTGACCCAATACTGCCCCTACAGCCGTGTTGCTCGCATCACACATGATCTCGAATGGGAGATCCCAGTTAGGTGGTTGGATGATTGGAGCAGAGGTGAGTAAATCCTTCAAACGATCGAAGGCATCCTTGCATGGCTGAGTGAACTCAAATTCAACATCTTTTTGGAGTAGTTGACACATCGGCACTGTAATCTTTGAAAAATCTTTAATGAACCGCCGATAGAAACCTGCATAGCCAAGAAACGAACGAACTTCCTGAACATTTGTCGGGTAAGGAAATTTTTTGATAACATGTATCTTGGCTTTGTCAACTTCCAAGCCTTTTTGGGACACAATATGACCTAGAATCAATCCTTTGTCCACCATGAAATGACATTTTTCATAGTTAAGCACAAGATCTGTGTCAATGCACCTTTGCAAAATTTTTGTTAGATTCCTCAAACATTCATCAAAGGAGTTTCCATAGACTGTGAAGTCATCCATGAAAACTTCAATGATGTTTTCAACATATTCAGAAAAAATGCTCAACATGCATCTCTGAAATGTTGCAAGTGCATTGCATAGACCAAAAGGAATACGCCTATAAGCAAATGTGACAAAGGGACTAGTGAAGGTGGTTTTCTCTTGGTCTTCCGGGGCTACCAGAATTTGATGAAAACCCAAGAAACGATCCAAGCAACAGTAATGAGATTTACCCGCCAATCTCTCTAGCATTTGGTCAATAAATGGCAAGGGAAAATGGTCTTTTCTCGTTGAGGCATTCAACTTTCTATAGTCAATACAAACCCTCCACCCGTTTTGCACACGGGTTGGCACAAAATCTCCCTCATAATTTTTGACAACTGTGACCCCTTCTTTTTTCGGGACTACCTGAACGGGGCTCACCCATTTACTATCTGAGATAGGGTAAATCATACCTGCATCCAAAAGCTTCATGATTTCTTTCTTTACCACCTCCATCATGGGTGGATTCAGTCTTCTCTGTGCCTCTCGAGTTGGTTTGAAGTCCTCCTCCATGAGGATCTTATGCATGCACAAGGAAGGGCTCAACCCTTTTATGTCAGCATTTGTCCACCCAATAGATTTCTTATACTTTTTCAGCAAAGTCACCAACTCATCTTCTTCTACAATGGACAACTTGTTGGAGATAATGACAGGCAAAGTCTTCTCTTCCCCAAGGTACGCATACTTCAAATGATCTGGAAGAGTCTTCAATTCTAGCTTAGGTGCCTGCACAACGGAAGGAAGAAGTTTTGTGTTAGAAATGGGCAATTTCACATTGCTATTATCATACCTCATTTTCTTCTTTTCTTCCATGCTCTCCACAATTTCCAGCAACTCTTCATCTAACTTGAAATTTTCTGCAATCTCTTTGACTGAATTGCTATCAAAATTACTGCTCAAAACTAACTCCAACAAATCATGGTTAGTCAACTCAAAACACTTTTCAGTCAAAGGTTGGATTATATCAACAAAATTTATGCAATGAACATCACTTGGGTACCTCATTGCTTCATAGATATTGAAGTTGATGACCTCCCCATCGAATTCCATGGACACTGTACCATTGTAGACATCAATTTTTGTTCTTGCTGTTTTCAAGAATGGTCTACCTAAAAGTATGGAACTCAAGGATGGATGGTCATCATCTCCCATATCAAGCACATAAAAATCTGCAGGAAAGACAAGCTCATTAACTTGCACCAAAACATCCTCTAATACACCTTTTGGGTGTACTATAGAACGATCTGCAAGTTGGATGATTACCCCTGTTTTTGTTAAAGTGCCTATGCCAATAGTTTTATAAACAGAATATGGTAAAACATTAATTGAAGCTCCTAAATCTAGCATAGCACGGGGGACATACAAGTTTCCCAATTTGCAAGGAATGGTAAAAACACCTGGATCCTTGCACTTTGGGGGCATCCTTTTCTGCAAAACTGCAGACACATTTTCACTTACTTTCACTGTCTCATTACCTCGCAGCTTCTTTATAGATGTGCAAAGTTCCTTAAGGAACTTAGCATATCTAGGTACCTGTTTGATCACATCTAAGAGAGGGATGTTGACTTCAACTTTCCGGAACATTGTCATGATTTCACTATCTTCTCTCACTTTTTTGTTGCTGCTCAATCTTGATGGAAAAGGTGGTGGTGTGATCTTTGCTTCTTTCTCTTCCGGCTTCTTTTTCTCCACCATTTCATCTTTCTTTTCATCCTTCTTTGGTGGTTCTTCTATCACCAACTCCTCTTCTTCTTCTTCTTCGGGCCGTCATATTTCTTTCCACTCCTCAAGCTAATTGCACAAGCATTGTACTTTGGGTTCTTTTCAGTTTGAGGAGGTAGCTTTCCTTGATTCTCCATTTTGCTCACCGATTGAGCAAGTTGTGCCATTTGTTGCTCAAGATTCTTGATGCTTGCCTTGGTCTCTTGCTGAAAACTTTGGGTGTTGGTGGCAAGGCTTTTGACTATGTCTTCTAAGGACATACTTGAGGATCCGGCTTGTTGAGGAGGAGGTTGTTGTTGCCTCGGTTGGTAACTTTGTTGTGGGAATGGAGGCCTTGCTTGGTAATGGGGTGGTGGTCTTTGTTTATAGCCCATGTTTTGGTTGTTGTTCCACCCTTGATTGCCTCGGGGCTGATCATAAGTTCTTTGATTATGCCTGGAATAGCCTCTTATAACATTTGCTTCTTCATATTCTTCTTCTTGCAATTGCGGACACATATCAGTCGGGTGTCCCACTTGAGTGCAAATGCCACAGGGATAGGGTGTGGATTACACACCTTTGTCCTTAGCAAGCATCATTACCACCTTAGTCAACTCGGATAGTTGAGCTTTAATTTGAGGAACGTGCACCTCTTTTACACCTCGAGGTGCATCTGTGTACCAATCTTCATCTTGACTAGTATGTTTTGAATCCTCTGCCATGTTTTTTATGAGATCCCGAATCTCCGTTGGGGTCTTGTCAGTCAAAGATCCTCCACTTGAATCATTAAGAAGTCTTCTTTCCCAAAGAGTCATGCCTTCAATGAAGTATTGAAGGATTTGATACTCACTAATACCATGCTTTGGGCAACGGGCACAAAGCTTTTTGAACCTCTCCCAATATGTATGAAAGGCTTCTCTCTTGTGTTGTTTGATCCCAATTATCTCTCTTCTTAGGGCTGAGGCTTTCATTTATGGGAAGTATTTGTCTAAGAAGAGGCGTGCAAGATCTACCCATGTGTTGACCGTCCCCGGTGGAAGGTCATAAAGCCAATCTTTTGCTGAGTCTTGCACTGCAAAGGGGAATGCCCTAAGCTTGATTTGGTCTTCAGTGACATTGTGTGGTTTCATGCCAACACACACAACATGGAACTCCGTGAGGAACTTGTGGGGATCTTCATTTTCTAAGCCTCTAAAGGTTGGGAGTAAGTGAATGAGACCGGATTTCAATTCAAGGTTTGTGGCTGCCGGATAGGTGATGCAAAGAGGTTGTTGAGTAACCTCTTGCCTCGCCTACTGGCGAAGGGTTTGTTCGGGTGGTGGATTTGGAGGTGGATTCCCTCCATGGTTGTCTCCCATGGTATGAGTAGTGGTTGAAGTTTTTGTGGGTGTAGTGTTTGGGCAGTAATGAGTAGGTGAAGAGGGTGGGGTGGTATTTCTGGATGAGGATGGTTGAGGTGAAGGTGATGGACTTTCTGTTTTAGATGCGGACACACTTGAAAGGGGAATATCCTCCCAAATGTTAATGACCGGGGGATTGGATGATGAAGAAGTACTGGAAACCGGTTGCCTCTTACGAAGCTTGGCTTGCTTCCTTAACTTCTTTGCAGTCTTCTCTATCTCCGAGTCAATTGGCAGTGGTGTACCTGTACGAAAAGATCTAGGCATAAACAATTAGTAACACCGTGTCCCCGGCAATGGCGCAAATTTGTTAGACGTGTCAAACCCAACAAATAAAGGGGTACAATAGACTCCAAATACACTGCTTTAATGCACTAAAAAGTAGTACAAGGCAAGCAGGGTCGAACCACAGAGACACGGGACAAAAGTCTATACCTCTTTGCGCAAGGTACTTTGGTCACAAAGGGGGGTTTGTTTGCAAAAATAAATAAGTAAAAATAATCTACTTTAAAAGCATGCACAAAATGAAATAGATTTGTAAACAAATTGATTGAATGGTTCTAGTTCTAGTTCTCAATGTTCTTGTTCAACTTGATTATGACTTGATGTAATTCAAGATTGCTATTCTAAGTTGGTACTGAAAGATATTAACACGCTCTAATACCTCTCGCTTGCCAAATTATCTAACCAAAACATGCTCTTTGACTAGATCTAGCTTTACTAATTCAACCTAAACACGCTCTTAGATTGCATTGAAAAACTGCATTAAGTTTTGTACAAGCTTCCCAAAAATGTTCATTTCTTCTCATACGCTCGGAAGTGTGAAAACATGTGATATATGTTTTACAATAAGAAAACTTATTGCTTGTTACCAATTATTAACTCAATAGAACGATTAGGAGCCCTAAAAGTTAATTAACTGCACAAAAATTCAATTCATGAAAGTGGCCAATCAAACACAAATCAAATTCAAGGATTCTAGTTTAAACAAAAACATAATCACTAGAATGGAATCACAAATCAAACATCAAATCATATGCTTCAAGTCAAGCAATCAACATGTTTTGAACAAGAACTAGAAACTAGAGTTTCTTAGCCACACATGGCTAAGAAAATCAAACAGGAATAAATATGGAATTGGAATGTTTAATCCTTACAAAAATGAAATCCCAAGTGTTTGCAATGATTAGGTCTTCTCAAAAGCTCCAAGAATTCTCCCCAAAATCACCCAAGATCGCCCAAACTGCTCCTAAAACCGTTCTGCCTTCAAAATGACGTTCTTCTGCTCTTTTAATTAAAGTTCATGTGACTTGCCATAAGGCCATGCGTTTTTAGCATGGTCATGCCTTTTGCCCATGTGTTTTTGGCATGGCCATTTGTCATGACCATGTGTTTTTGGCATGGCCCATGCTTTTTGCTAAAAATCAAATACATCTTCACTGTTGGCTCCATCTTCAGTCTAACTTCACCACGCGTCATGTTGCTCAAATATGAGATGATAAAGGACAAACACGACCCGTGTCAAAGTGACAAGAACCGCGTTTCAAACGTAATCCTTTGCTATGATGATAATGCAACAATGACTCGGGTTATGTCTTCATGCTTTCCTCCATGGAATGACCGGTTCATCTTCTCTGCATGCTCCAAAGCTCCAAGAATCCAAGCTCCATGCATCCATGCATCCAAGCTCCACGTTCCATGCTCCATAATGCCTACAAAATAAATCAAAAATAGTGAAGTACCAGACATTCTTAATGAAATGTGCAATTGCCCTAATAATTAACTAAATGCAAGAATTATGAAGTAGAATGCTATAAAAGGACAGAAATAAACAGGCAAAATAGGTGCATAAAATGCACCTATCAATGATTTTGACATTATTTGTATCCATGGAAAGGTCACGAGAAGCTCTACACTTCTATCAACTCATTTTTGCCTTAAAACTTTTCGAACAAAAATCCAAAATTCATAGAAGCCCGAACTGAGAATTTACCAAAATATGTTTGGGCACCAAATTACAAACCGAACTTCCTGGATCATGTATCTTACCTTACTCACAATAAAATGGGTCTAAATGTCCCTTTCTCAAAGGCCCTAAACCTTATGATAACCGGTCTTCAAGTTACAACCCCTAATTAGGAAACGATTCAGGATAGGGTGTTACAACTCTCCCACACTTAAACTGGATTTCATCCTCGAAATCATTCCTTATCACCCACCTGGGAACCAAACACTTAGGCCCGTACCATAACTAAGAACAACCCTGATCCTTTTACGGATGAACCAATGCTACTGCTGAATCCAAAGCCCAAACTTGTGTGATCTCCACACATGTTGACCCAAATACAGAACCTTCAGCATGTCTGGATCGCCTCAACCCAATATACCATCACATAAACCATGACTTCCTATTGAAAACATCAGATACATCAATACCATGATGACTCCCAATATGAGCCTCGTCCATTAATAGCTGCAAAGAAGCACACACAACGTCAAGATGATCTACAACTTCCTAGCTATAAAAATGAACTTCTATCGAGAACCACATAGTCGAGGACTCTCAACTACATCACTGACCTAACTCAAACAATATGCTTCTCGAGACCGGGAACCCATCAGATCTAAACTTCAAACCCATATTCCAGAACTAACATTCAACCATTCATTGAATCCAACCCTTTCCTTTGAGTATGATCACTACCAAACACACGGAAAAGGACTCAACGTACCAATCGTGAATTTTACACTAATTACAAATCTATAATATGAACCAAAAGCATTTAATGAACCCTTGACTCCTTGACACGACATTTCCAACCACTGCTCCTACGAGAAAAGATGAGAAATCCAAGAATTTTCACATTTGCCTCCAATCTTTATCGACTCAGGTGTACCCCCACCTTACAAATCACTCTAGACATTCTCTAGGAACTTTATGATTTGAGACTCCATAACCGATACCCAATCTTGATAATCGAACCCATAATAATAGCTTGTGAACAAACTAGATTTATAACACAAACATTTCATAGAGACTTTCTGATGCATGAATGATACTCTTAACAACCCTTAACTGCTCCCTCTATCCAAACCAGCTGACTTGTGAGTGTCCCGACTTCCATCAACACCGAAAGTACCACAATCAGAAGAAATAAACAATCATGATCACTGGGCCCACAGCCTATGACTGGAATACCCCTACAAGGTCCTCAACCTAGGTCTGAATTGCCTCCGAGCCCACAATATGATTCTGGAATGCCCGACCCGGCCCTCAACCCATGTTTGGAATGCTCCTGATATCACACCGATCTTGTCGACTTTACATCATTCGCCCAACACTCCGGGCCTAAAGATACCAACCTCATTACATCGCCTTGTACCTATCAACATCCCTCACAACGCCAACCGAGCACAACAATGCCGTAATCTTACCACGCATGATTCCCTTTATAGAACAAGCTGCTACCAATGCAAAACCCTACGAAAACATGGTCGCACAAGACCCAAGAATAGGATAACGGTCATACTCTTGTTCCAATTCGATGGCTATAACCCAAAAAGAACCATGCAGATAATTCGAACCAAGTACTCCAATGCTATTTTTCCCAGCTCACATATGCCCCTCTCAACAATATATATGAATTTACCACAATGCACATCCTTAGGGAGCCTATAACCTCATCCACAAAGGAAAGAAATACCAGAGTTTAATCGAAACCACACCTCAATCAATAACAAAACACATCCTCATGATCGGTCGAAACAAGATCCCATACTTGATTGAGACTGAGCAGATTCCATCAATATGAAACTAGCTCTAGAAGATTTCCAAGGTGATCCTGAATGCTACCAAAACCTAAACCTGTTATGAACCAAAATTCCACTCTACCATTGAGGGTAAAGACACCCAAAGACCAAAGGAACATAGAACATAATAAACCTGATGATAGGTTGATCCGTCCATTGAACTTCAACTATCACAACTTGAACTTTTGGAGAACCTCCGATGAATGAGGAATGGATAGTTAGTTCCCATAAATGTGAGTCCCACAAAGCACAAAGCAAGCAACATTCGAGCAGTGGAGTCGACTGGTACTAAAACACAATAAAATTAGACAGATCCTCATATGAAATTCTCGATCTCTATTTCCCAGCATCTCGGATACCTGATCACCCTGACCTCACCTATTTAAGAGTGGCTAATAATCCTCATGTTGACCCGCCATATACCGCACCTACTTATGAAACTTCCACCAGCCCTGTAACACTCGTATATGCTAATCATACATACCATTGAATCCTATAGAAATTCGAATACTTGATCCTATCGTAAACCCTTCATCAAAGAAGAACAGGAAATAAGGCTAAACCAAACATTCTTAGTCTATAAAATCTTAGTTATGTACAATTATGATGCATACACTAAGCAACCATAGTAATAATATCAATTTCATATAAGGAAGACCCTAGGCTATAAGGAATCATATAGTCAGGCAACTATATTATGCAATTCCTGAAGATCCCTAGCCCATCACTAGCATGTTGTTCTAACATATCACAATATTAAGTAACATTGTGTTAATTTAGGATCTACTTACTGACTTTGGCTGATCGTACACATCACATCCTCTTTTGGTTATTTGAACGCAACTTTGAAATTTATTTTTAAAACCCTTACTTTGAAAATCTATTTTTTAAATCATTTTCCTTAGTTTGAGACTGGATTCACACAGGTGTTCCTCCAATTCACTCAAACCAAGGCTTTGATACCAACTTGTAACATCCTTAAAACTCACAACCAATTTACACTTTTCAAAAAAACTCATTTACTAATAAAAGTGTTTACAAAACCATTGTTTCCAAAGCATGATTTAACATCAGAGTCACCTAAGATCCAATCAGTAGTGATACCAAGGATGTGTATGGTCACGCCTTCGCCTTGTTACAGTCATATGAAGAATCTGAAACCATAAACAAAAGTGTAAGCACGAAGCTTAGTGAGTTCCCCCAAATTACCAACACACTAACAAAATAACATATTCAAATAACAACATGTACTGTGTCCACAACTTAAAGACTGGATTACCCCTGAGCCTATAGTATGAGTCTGGCTTGCTTCTGAGCCTACAACATAAGTCTGGCTTGCCCCCGGGGCCTACAACTTAGGTATGGATTGCTCTCTGACCCAATCAGTCATCAGACTGAAATACTATCAAGCCCTCAGTACGAGTCCAACATACCACCCGATCCTCAGCTCGTATCTGCAATGCACCTGAGCCCTTAGTATAAGTCTGGCGTGCCCCACTCAGCCCTCAGCTCATAACTGGAATACTCCAGGGTTTGTTGGCTACAGCATGAAGCAGTATAACCTCAACCCAACAATATATGTTGACATATACATAACATATAAACATATAATCAGTCAATAGGTAAACAAGCAGATCTACATATCACTAAGCATAACATCATACTAGCACATATTAGAATATCTAATCCAATGGGTTGGGCTTGGTTCCTTCGACTCGTAAGTACAGTGAGGAAGACTCACCTCAATCCACTGATAATCAAATAACTGCTCGGACCGTTGAACCGGGTAACCTCGCGCCAACTAACAATAAATACAATCTTAATCAATAATTATCCTGATAACCCAAAATACCCTTAGGTCAAACTTAGTAAACCATGGTCAAAGTCAAAGTCAACGGTCAATGTCGAATAGTCAATATTTCTTCCCAACAGAGTACGACCTGCGTATCAAGAGAGTACGCCCAACATACTATGATGTTGACCAATAGCGAGGAATTGATTGCGTACGCGGAACGTACCACCAGGTACGCCCAACGTACTCAGCCCAGTCCCAAAACTCCATTAAGAGCTTATTCCATTATGTTCTTACATCCAAGCCCAAAATGATGTACTAAGTCATAAAGTTTCCAACTTTATGAATTTGCATGGCTATAAAGTGCTTAATTTCTAAGTTCTTAACCCAATAAGACAACAAACTCTTGCATGGAAGGCATAGAAGGGCCAAGATCACATTTTTATAGTTCATAATAGCTTTATAATGGATAAAGTTTCCAAATTTATCCATTAAAATGGTCCCAACAAACAAGATCTATTCTTTAAGTCTCAAGGGGACCCAAAAGTTCATCCTTTTCAACTTAATCCATTAAGTACAAGTCTCTAACTTTCAGATCTAAGTCAAATGATGTTTAGATCGATAAAGTTTCCAACTTTATCCATAAAAAGGTCACAAACTTCCAAGATCTAAACTTTATGCACTAAAATGACTAAAATCTCATAACATCCAAAACTAGTTAGATTTAACAGATGCATCATCAAGATTCAAACTTTATACTTATAAAAGATAGATCAGGGTGAATAAAGTCAAGATCTAGAAGCTCCAAAAAAACCAACACTTCTACACAAAGTTCCTTATTCTCCAAGGTGCACCATTCATACTCAAAAACACTCAAAACACCTTCTTTTAGCACACAAGGCTCAATTAGGGTTAGGGTTTCATGGAAGGGGTGTTGGAGGGGTGGAGGATGAGAATAGAGTGGGTCTAGGGGAGTTAAGGAGCCTAAATAGTGCTCAAACCATGAAAACAGGGTTTGGGAACTGATTATGAACGCCCAATGTACTCAGGGTGCCTCAGTACGACCAACGTACTCCCCTCTGTACGGCCAACGTACTCCCCTCTGTACGCCCAACGTACTTAACATAAACCAAAACCGACTAAATTTCAAACGAGAATAACTTCTTAGTTATAACTCCAATTTTGATGTTCTTTGTATCCACGGAAAGGTAAACAGAAGCTCTACACTTATATCAACTCATTCTTGCCTTAAAAAATTCGAACAAAAATCCAAAATTCATAAAAGCCCGAACTGACACTTTACCGAAATACCCTTAGGCTCCAAATTACAAACCGAACTTCCTGGATCATCTATCCTACCTTACCCACACCCAAATGGGTCTAAATATCCCTTTCTCAAAGGCACTAAACCTTATGATAACCGGTATTCGGGTTGTAGTCCTGAATTAGGAAAGGATTCGGGATAGGGTGTTACAAATGAAAGGCTCCTTAAATTACATATGACTTATCTTGGTGGACTATGGGTTTCTTTTGAATTTGGTTCTGGCCATAAACATGATAATTTTCAAACCATGCTGGGGTTAGGTCTTGGTTCTCATATCTTGGGACTTTGCATAATGATTTTGAACTAAAAGAGTGTGTGGTTTGGATTGATGTTGAAGGAGTACCACTTAATGCTTGGTCTAAGAGAAATTTTTATAAGATTGATCATATTTAGGGTGATCTTCTTTATTCCGAAGATGCTAATGGTTCCAAAAATTAAAGCATCAGGTTATATGTTCATACATGAGTTAAATATCTTATTGCACACTAATTAAAAATAATTCTTCAAGGTCAGATTAATGTAGTTCGAGCTATGGAGATTACAGGATGTATTCCAGAGTTTCAAGAGGACAAATCTAGGAAGGAAAATGGATATGGTGAGGGACATGAACAATGCCTACATCATGATCTGCCTCCTGTAAAATTAATGTTGAACCATCTATGGAAGTTTCTTCTTAGGTTGATGAGGATGATGATGAAGTTATCAGGGAGAGAGTGTAATGAGGTGATAATGATGGATCTAATGAAAATATTTCTAAAAGTGGTAGGCCCAAGTATGATGACCCTTTTGGACTATATGATTTGCTTGGTAATGTGGCCAATAAAGTGGTTTCCAAGAAGAATATTGATGTGAATGAAGAACCTGAGTTCCTTCCATGTTTTACTCTTTCATGTAGGCTTTATGGATGTGATCTTATAGTATAACTGATGTGGGTTTGTTTCAGGGAAGCTTCCTTCAAATGACATTTTAGGTCAGCAAGATGTAGCTAATGTTGGTGTAGTTCGACAACCAGGGGTTGTAGTGGAAAATAAAAATTATATGGCAACAAAAGGCAATTCTACTCAGGTATGAGACTAATAAAAATGTCATTTAAGGGTATGTGATGTCTTTTCATCATTCAGTGGAGGCTAATGCGGTGAGGATTAGTATGGATTGTAATGGGAAATCATTACAAGATTTAAATCACAATAATAAAGGAGATTCTTAACCTATGATTTGGCCTCTAAATGAAGGTTTTGGTGAGTCTCACTCAAATAATGGTGATTCTTTTGTTCCTGTCAAGCATTCAGTTGATGGACTTTCGGTGATATAAAAACTGAATGATTTCATTGAAATGAGTAAAGCCATTAGATTTGCTATGAGGGGTTGTGAAAAATTTTACATGATTTTCTTAATAGGTTGGAACTAATGAGGTGTTAATATGAATTTCTTCCCTCTAATTGTTTAGGGGTTTGGTAACAAGGAGAAAAAACTTGGTTTTATGAGTTATATATATATATATATATATATATATATATATATATATATATATATATATATATCATAAACATAGTGTTAATTTTCTGTCATTACATAAACAAAAATGACATGTGTGGATGTTTTTATGGAACGTACGGTATAGGTTGATTCTTATTTTGTCGGTCGGGTGTTGTGTGTGGGATAAGGTTGTGTTTGTTAATAGTAATATATCTTTGTCAGAGGCACATGTTATGGTTGAAGGAACATTGATGGCTAATGGTAAACATCTTTTAATTATCGCAATCTATGCTTTGCAAAATGTGAATAATAGGAAGCTGTTGTGGGATCAGTTATTGCGAGTTAATGCTAGATGATAGGCATAGATAATTATCATGTGTGGTTTTAATGAGGTCAAATTTGAATCTGAAAGGTATAGGACGGTTTTTTAGAGTCACTGATTTATTCACCTCATGATTTCTGCACTGATTTCTTCACCTCGTGATTTCTTTAGCGAAGTCGAGATCCAAGTTCAGTGATTTTTCCAGATCTGTTTACGGATTTGTTTTTGAACCCAGATCTAAACATGATATGTGCTTGAACCTAAATCTGAACATGATGTTCTTGAAACTCATTTGAACCTGCAAACTGAAGATGAACCACCAATTTCAAGAAATCTTGTTTTTGTGTGTGTTCAAAAAATAAAAAACACATAGAGAGATAAGTGAGAAGTCAGACCTAATGTAGGTGTGTGTTCTTGAGTTTGCATTATAAAAAAATTAAAGAGAGTAGATAGAACTGGATCCCGATCTATGTTCTTGAATTTTCATTTTCAGAAATCATAAACACACACACACAAAGATTTCTTTTTTCATTTGTATTTTTCTTTTTAGTTAGAAAACTTGACAAAGTAATTAAAAAAAGGAAATATATATATATATATATATATATATATATATATATATATATATATATATATATCTTACTATCTTATAAAAGAAATCTAACTATTTCTAAAAATAGATTTAATATAATAATATTATTTTTTTAAGACGTCCAAACCATTAAGCTAATAGTACAACAAAACATTAATAAAATAATATTAAAATTTTAAATCATCTATCTTTAAGTTCTTATCTTTTCTATGGTTTTGACTTTTGACTCCATCAAAATAGAGTTACATTGACTCTTTGGTTGCTTTTAACCCAACCCTTCTCATAAACCTAATTTAAGTCTCCTGAGATAATGACAAATATCTCTCGATTATGGTCGAGCCCTCTCCTATATATAGCGTCGTCGTAGCAATTCAACAGTCACCACCATACCTTCGCCATTAAGCATCCATCATCATCTATTAGACGACATCACACCCTTGGCCCTAATATTACCAACGTCTTCCTTCCACCTACAACCATCCACAATCACCTACATCGTACCATCCCACCTTTAAAACTAGACCCAGTCTTGCTTGCTTCATTCACCCCCCTCCCTTTATCTTCAAAAAAGTCGCTCTGCTTCCTTATGTCCACCATCGCTACTAATTGTCTCTGGTCCAACTGATATGACTTCGATCCTGCAAAAACATTTCCCGTACATTATAGTGTTATAACAGGTAAATTGACAATAGTTTGTAGTTAAGGATCATGGTAAATATATTTTGCACTCTATCTATTCGATCAAGTGCTTCAAAGAGTGTTTAACATATATTTTTTTAATCAGGTCTAGAACGAGTTTTGGATCCAAGAGAAGATAACGAGTCTAAAGGGGGGAGGTGTGCGGAGGTCGCCACTAAAGAAAAGCTACAAAAAAAAAAAAATTAAAGACAGCGATGGAAAATCAGGGTTCTGTCAAAGCCAACCTTGGTTCCTGGTACTTTTCTTATTTTCAATTATCAATACAACTTCTAATTTTGATTTTTGTTTTCTATTCTACTTCTGATTTTTTAGCAAGTGTCGTCAACTTCCTATTAGATAAGCATTATAAGTTTTCAATTAGCTTATAAATGAATATGTTATTGATATCTTTTGGTATAATAACTTATGCATCAAAGAAACGCATATATGATTATTTTGTTGGAATGAGATATTATTAGCTGAAGAGTTAATTTGTGAGATTAATCTGAAATTAGTTATATCTACGTATTTGTTTCATCCATGTTTCCGACAACTATCACTATCTGAAACACAAACGCCAATGTATGTATCTTTCAAAAACCCAACTCTCTAAGTGTTTGTTTAACTGTGAGTTCCAGTGGGACTTAGATCCATGTTTTGAGTTGAAGATCCATGCATCTCTTTCACTTTGAAATCCTAACTGTTGGATCTACTCTGCCTTTGACTATTATTTCTCTTATCATCATG
Organism: Lactuca serriola; assembly: GCF_051521515.1. Classification (NCBI taxonomy): domain Eukaryota; kingdom Viridiplantae; phylum Streptophyta; class Magnoliopsida; order Asterales; family Asteraceae; genus Lactuca; species Lactuca serriola. The sequence continues at coordinate 60,821,751 of NC_136408.1, forward strand.
TTTTTAACAAGGAATAAATAGGAATGAAAATGAAGAGATTACGAGGAATTGCAACAATTTCATTATGGAGCCTGCCTCTTGGATCTCTCAAGTCTCAACAAAGAACATGCCAAAGATTTGCTATCAGGTACATGTCGAGCAATAGAAATATTTATATATCTTATGTTCCTTGAAATATAACATATATTTATATGTCTTGTGTTCCTTGAAATATAACATGATTGCTAATGAAATATACTGTTAAAACATGTTTGCACCAAAAAGAACTAATTGCCGAAACAAATTATTCATCGTCCGCCACTATGCGCGGGTAAACGACTAGTATATATATATATATATATATATATATATATATATATATATATATATATATATATATATATATATATATATGGCAATTACGTTTTATAAAAAAAATTTTAAAAATGAATATTTAGACCATTGTTATTATTAATATAAAACGTTTTGAATCAAATTGTCAATTTAACAAAGCATTTATACAGTTTTGACAAATTACTACGGTGACTAAAAATTATATATAAACATTAGGCCCAATATGATGTTCATTGGTCTTTTTATGCCCAGGCTACCAAGAGCTTGAAGTGGCCCATACTTAGGGCTAGACTTTAATATATATTCCTATTGTGCCTTTTTAAAAATTTAATGTAAGTAGTTGATATTGAAAAAAATTTGTAAACTTTGGTAAATTTTATTGTAAAACTGAATATAATTATTAAACCATAAAAATAACCAAAATATAATTATTTTATGTAATTTGCTAAGGTCTAAAATCCATTTCCCATTATTTCTAAATTTGCTCTATTCTAATTGATGTTACTATTTGCTTATCTAATACATTTTGGTTCAGTTCTCTTTAGAATCTTTAGCATAAACTTTTTCTCTAAGTTTATTTTTTTTAATACATAGAGGGATTTACTTTCAATCAAAACAAGATTTGTTTAGTTGAGTTGGTCTAGCATCTTTCACTACACAACACTTTTGAGTATTGATTACTTGCGACACTTTTAATGCTTTATA
>NC_136408.1:60825288-60832788 GCF_051521515.1 Lactuca serriola
TTTCATTTAAGCATAACATGTTAACTGTTAAGTGGAGTGATTATAAGACTCACTTCTCAAATATGCTTATGTTAACTGTTAATTTGATTGATAATGTTTGGTTCATTGTTAATATGTTAATTTGTTTTTAATGTGTTAAAGTTCCAATTAAAGGTTACTATCCAATTCAGACCTTTGAACCGAATCAACCAAAGAAGCCAAGAAGGAGACCAAGAAAGAAAGCTTCTAAAACTGTTGTTGTTCCCTCAACATTCAACATTCACAATGCAATAGTTAGTTATTTAGATGTGATGTATTAAGGATCAAAGGGGTTTTTTGTAATCATAGTTTCATGTTATAATGTTATATTTATTAAATTTTAATTGATATAATTTTATATTTATTAATGTTATATATATATATATATATATATATATATATATATATATATATATATATATATATATATATATATATATATAATGTTATATTCTTAGGATTAATGTTATATTTATTAATTTATTAATAATTAATGGTCCCCGATTAATCCTCGCCTAGTCGATTAATCCCTTGACCCCTGTCCACCGCCGAGCTACCATCGAGCGATTTTTGCAACCTTGATATATATATATATATATATATATATATATATATATATATATATATATATATATATATATATATATATATATAGAGAGAGAGAGAGAGAGAGAGAGAGAGAGAGAGAGAGAGAGGTAGGTTCAAATGTTTCTCATATATATTGTGTGCTAGATTGTACCAATAAAACTTTAGTAAAAAATATATGTATATTAAATGATATCCATACTTATAATTCTTTTGTATTGAAGCTAATTAAAATCATATTAATTTCAATAATAATATTCTTTCAGAATTAATTCGTATTTAGAAGAATGAGAGTGTATTCTAACAGAATGAAAGTGTATAGAATACATTATCGTTCTTCATATTCAATACAACTTTATTGTATTTTAAGTGGATGAGCCACGAAACAAAAAAACGAACCCATACATAAAAACATAGATGTGAATTCATTCTAAAAGAATGTTATTACTGGCGTTAATGACGAATTTAATTAGTTTCCATAAAAAAATAATTATATTTATGGATATCATTTAATTAGTTTCCATAAAAAAATAATTATGTTAGGCGTAACGCGTGACAAGGCGTGATATGACGCGCCATGGCGCGTTATGGCGCGTGTTTTTTCGTTTGAGACACACTTTTTTTTTCTCTTTGTTATGTCTTTTCAAACCGGAGATACAAGTATTGTGGTTTTTGTTAACTTTTTGTTATTAGTTATTGATTTAACACTTCTAAAAAGTAGTTATATTTAATATAAATTTATATTTATGTGGTAATATAATTTTAAATTAATACAAAATCGCCGCCTTACATCACGCCTTGAAAAACGTCGTGGCTCGCCATGACTTGTTAAGCTTGAGGCTTGGCCTTGCCGCCACGCCACGCCTCACGCCATTTAGAACCTTGTATATATATATATACATACATATATATATATATATATATATATATATATATATATATATATATATAGGGTTATGTTATTGTGTTCTAGTTATCTATTGTGTGCTTATAGAATTGATTCTGGACCAATCATTTTAGTTATTTTAAGAAAGTAATTATTGCATATTACATGTTAGAGATATAATGAGCATTAATTAAACATTTAATATTTAATATGCATTAATTACTTTATTAAAATAACTAAAATTATCGTTCCAGTATCAATCCTACAAGCACACAATAGATAGTAGAAACATTTGAACCTAACTATGTATATATATATATATATATATATATATATATATATATATATATATATATATATATATATATATATAGGGTTAAGTTATTTTGTTTTAGGTAACTTTGTGTGCATGTAAGGAGAATTTTGGACCAACAGATGAAAATAATGAATGATTATGATTTTGAGGGTCTATGATATTACAATAGAATATCATGTACCATAATATCACTCAAATTTAATTAAAAGGGTATTTTAGACAATTAACTATATTTAAAAAAGAAAATTTTCGAATTTGAAGGGATAATTCTGATTTAAAAAAAATAATTCAATTTCAATTCTAATTTAATTTATAATCATAACCGATTATAATTTATTTTATTCTGTTAGAATGCGATTCTATTAGAATGAAATTATGTTAGAATGACATTTTGTTAGAATAATAGTTTATGACATCTTTTAAGAATACACAAATAAGAAGAAAACATGAATAAGTACATTATGAGACAATATACAAAATGAATTCTTGAACTAATAATATATCAAATAATTATATTCTATGATTGTGACACAAAAAGAATATTCTTGAATAATAACAACATTTTGAAAGAATAACAAGTGTAATTCTTAAAAAATAACAACATTCTTAAACTGTGAGTATGATCAATCTTTGATTCATTGTTCATGTCATTCCTATAAGGTCTTCAAGTCATTCCTATCACAAGTGCAACAAAAACATCAAAATCCAACAAAAAACACTAATTCATTCCGAAAGAATAATGTTGCTAAGATTCTTTATATACATTCGGAATACATTCTATTATAAGACATTGTTATTCTCCATATTTTCTTTCTTTTCCACATGAATGACAAACTCTTCAAAACCTAAAAAGAAAAAAACAACATTAAAATCTAACAAAAACACTAACCCATTCTAAAATAGTATTATTGATAAGATTTGTTTTATAAATTTTGTCAGAATACATAAAATACATTCTGCTAGAATACAAACATTCTGAAAAGAATGGATTTATATAAATAAATTCTGACAGAATGGTTTTGAATATTCTTAAAGAATTTCTATTATCAAGAGTATGAAATAACTAACTATAAGCAAATTAAATTATCATGTTTATGGAATAACTAATCATAAGCAAAGTCAAAATAAAGAAAATAAACACCTCATTAGACCAACACTAGACTAGATTAAGAAAACTACATTGGCTAATTTTCAAATTGGTATAAATACTTATTAGTAGACATCATGTTTATGGAATAACTAGTGATAAGCAAAGTCAAAATAGAGAAATATAAAGACCTCATTAGGCCAACACTAGACCAGATTAACAAGACTACATATTCTAATTTCTAAATAGGTATAAATACTTATCAATTGACATCACGTGCAAATGAATGAATGAAATATTTGATTCAAGCATTTTAACAAACAGTTGGCGGATAATCAGATGCTTTCTGAATTTTAGAAATTATAGTAAAAAGAATGGTGACGCCGATTTAGCGATTGCTGATTTCAAACTTTAGCAACGTTTAGAAATGAGGGGCCATAGAACTCACTTTTTGATGCGAGAAATAGGAAGTGTCGAGAAGTCACATGATTGAGTTCTAAGCGGGTCTTGCACCGGGAGTCTTTAGAGCTGATCTAAACACTAAAAAATGAAAATAACTGATTAAGGAACTTTCTAAATCTGCTTAAGACCAACCGCTAACACCAGGACCATCTCGCCGGAAAAGTCCGTGTCACTGGCCTCCATGGTGGTGTCGACTGTTTTGGTGTTTTTTCAAGTGAAATTTGATCTGATAAGGAAAAGAACTACCTAAGGTCGATGAAGAAGAAAGGAAAAAGTGACTGGGAGTTGTTTGAGAGTCAGATAAATTGAAGGAAGGGAGGAGAACTAGTGAGGGTCGCTGCTCCTCTTCTTCGGTGAACTGTACCGACAGGGCCTGCTTAGGATCAGGGGTTGCTTCAACTGGCCATGGCGGTGATTGGGTCAGTTTGTCATAAAAAATAGAAGGAAGAAGAGAGGTTAGGTTGGAGATGGCAACAACTTTGATTGATGTTGGAAGGAGTCGACAGATGGAAACGATCAACGACGTCAAGTGGAGGACCGACGGAAACGAGGCAGCTGCGAAGGGTTGTTGTCGTGGACAAGAAACAGTCGACAGATGGATGAGACGGAGGTATGTGGATGCAATGAACTGAGGGGTGATTTGTAGGGTTTTAAATTGATTTCCCATATTTAAAAGGGGTATTAAATGTTTTCAATAATTACTAAAATTAAATAAGTAAAGATTATTATTATACCCCCAAAATAATTTATTAATTATTTAATATTTCCTAAATTTTGATTGGTCTTAAGAGGCACACAATAGTAGTTAGAAACATTTGAACCTAACCCCTCTCTCTCTCTCTCTCTCTCTCTCTATATATATATATATATATATATATATATATATATATATATATATATATATATATATATATATAGGCTTAGGTTATTTTGTTTTTACTAACTATTGTGTGCCAGAATGCACAAATATGGACCAACGGATGAAATTAATCAATGGACATGATTTGAGGGTGTATGATACTCAGTGTTCTAAAAGGCGCGCCATGGCGTGAGGCGTGGCTCCGCCGTTACGAAAAGCCTCATAACGTTGCTGTTAGGCGTGGCACATGGCAAGACGTGATATGGCGCGCCATGGCGCGTTATGGCGTGTTATGGCGCGTGTTTTTTCGTTTGAGACATGTTTTTTTGCTCTTTGTTATGTCTTTTCTAATCGGAGATACAGGTATTGTGGTTTTCGTTAAATTTTTGTTACTAGTTATTGATCTAACACTTATAAAAAGTAGTTATATTTAATATAAATTTATATTTATGTGGTAATATAATTTTAAATTAATACAAAATCGCCGCCTTACATCACGCCTTGAAAAACGCCATGGCTCGCCATGGCTCGTTAAGCTTGAGGCTTGACCATGCCGCCACGCCACGCCTCACGCCATTTAGAACCTTGATGATACTACAATGGAATAACATGTACCATATAATCACACAAAATTTAGCAAAAGGGTATTTTGGACAATTAATTATATTTATAAAAGGAAATTTTCGGATTTTTAGGGATAATAATTTTCCTAATTTTAAAAATCTAATTTTTTAATTAATTCAATTTTAATTTTAAAGTAATTTGTAAACATAACCGATTTTATGCTGTCAGAATATTTTTTTTTTATAGAATGTTGTTTTTTCAAAATTTTATTCTATTAGAATATTATTGAAGAATAAAAAAATTCTTGAATCCGAGGTTGAAAAACAACAATATTCTAATATATTTTTATACATACGAACTTAAAATACAAAATTCATGCATATTTTTACAAACTAAAAGCCTTATACATTCTAATATAATTGTACTTATTCTAAAAGAATATCAACAAAAATGAATAAAATTCTTAAAAAATAACAACATTCTTAAATTGTGAGTATGATCAAATTTTATTCATTCTTCAAGTTATTCCTATTAGGTCTTCATCGCGTTCTTCCAGCCATTCCTATCACAAATATAATAAAAACTAATAATCGTTAAAAATATGTTACTTGCAATTAACTATCACTTAATATATTCTGATAGAATATGACAGAATACATAGAATACATTATGGCAGAAATACACAGATTTTATTCTGGCATAATACATTCTGAAAGAATACATAGAATACATTCAAGCCATTCCTATCACAAATGCAACAAAAACATCAATATCCAACAATAAACACTAATTCATTCTGAAAGAATACAAACATTCTGAAAGAATGGATTTATATAAATAAATTCTGACATAATACACACAAATCCATTCACACCTCATACTCAAATTTCACATCATAATATACTAATTTCTTCTAAAAAACAACACCAATTGGGTTTTCTTATACATGCAAGAGAGAAAAAGTAAAAAACAAACACTAATGGTATCCTATTGAGAATTAGTCAATTACCGGGAATTTGGCTTGAAACATCTTTTATACATTCTATCGAACACCTTTTGTGCATTATCAAATGCTTTTGTGTAAAAGAAAAACCACCAACAAAAGAGAAACTCAATACAAACATAAAGGGTAAAAGGAACCAACAAACCATACCACAACTCCAGGAAAAACCCACCACACTACCACTAAGCAGCAACAAACAATTGCACACAAGCCAAAGAACCAGCAACACATCAAAAAAAAAACACCAGAGGTAAAAAGGTCAACTACCCTGAAAACCATTCCGGGCAGCAAGAATCGCAGAGGAGCCCTAGCAAAACAAAACCAGATAGTTACAAATCGAGCCAATCAAAACTCAAACTTAGGGGAACTCCATGAAACAGAAATACATAGGAAGAATCCATAAAACAACCACATAAATGTGACCTGATGTGGAATAAAGAAAAGAAACAATAAAAAAACAATCAAATTTATTGAAAAGCTAAGTGATTTGAAGTCACGAAGAAAAAATAAAATGGTTTATAAAAAATTACAAAACCTGTAACTGGAGAAGAGGCGTTGCTGAGGAAATCAAAATCGAACTCACAAATGTAGAAATCAAAATCGAACTCAGATATGAACCTATACTGAAGATTACCGCCTAAAAATCGAAGTTATAGTCACAAACGAACCTGTAACTGAAGCAAAAAAACATACATATGATGAATCGTAGTTGCCACTGAAGCCGCTACTGGAGTCACCGGCAGAGGTGTGTTAGAGATGACAATCTCGCCGGAAATTCAGAGATGCGTAGCATTGTTTTTTTACCCAGAAAAGAACGACCGGTAAGAAATCAGTAACAAAAACAGGAGGGGGAGGCATTGCTGGAGAGGAGGAAGAAGATCTGTAGATGCAAATGAACGACAGGGGTTATTTTTAGGGTTTTAAAATACTGATTTTCTTGCCTTAGTTGTAGGATTAAATTAAATGAGCTCATTAATTGTAAATACAAAAAACCGAAAATGCCCTTATTTGATTTAATTAATTATTTAATATTTACTAATTTGTGATTGGTGCATACATGCACACAATAATTGCTAGGAACATTTGAACCTAGCGCTCTCTCTCTCTCTCTCTCTCTCTCTCTATATATATATATATATATATATATATATATATATATATATATATATAGGGATAGATTCATGTGTTTCTTACATTTATTGTGTCCAAGAATGCACCGATAGAAATTTAGTAAAATTAAATAATTATTTAATTAATTAAATATAGATATTAAATGATTTCCATAAGTATATGTATACTAAAAGATATCCATAATTATAATTCTCTTTTTTAGGGAAACTAGGTAAAGTTGTCATTAATGTCAACAATAACATTCTTTCAGAATGAATTCGCATGTTGGTGTTCATGTATGAGTTCGTGTTTTGCTTGTGGACCGGCTCACTTAAAATACTACAAAGTTGTATGAAATATGAAGAACGAAAGTGTATCTACTAGAATACATTCTCAATCTGTTAAAATATATTCTCATTCTTCAACAATAAACTCTCATTATACTAAAATACACTTTTGTTCTCCATGTTCTAAGCAAGTTTGTTGTATTTTGAGTGAATAGGTCATGAAACAAAATACGAACCCATATATGAAAAAGTAGATGCAGATTTATTCTGAAAAAAATATTATTGTTGATATTAATGAAGAATTTAATTAGTTTCCATAAAAA